>NW_008689594.1:72209-79522 GCF_000695815.1 Acanthisitta chloris
CTGAATGTTAAATTATGTTTATATTGAAAATCTCTTAATTTAAGCTGTAACATATTTTCAAAGCGAAGTCTTTCCTGCCTGGCTCTTTGCAAACTATTTGCATACAGCATTAGATGTTGGCATCAAGGAAAACAGCTTCACTTTTATTGTGCAGTAACTGTGTAATCAAATGTTGGCTTGTGATGAAGCATGAATTAAATGCTTATATCTTCATTTCATTTAGCTGTGCCTTTTATTCTGCTTTGCTGAATAGGTAATTTCCTATTACTGCATGTAGTACATCTTCCTTTTTAGTGATAGTTTGCTTCTGTGCTATTCTGCTTTATTATAAATGCATAAAATTATTAAATATGCAATTTTTTTAAACCAGAATCAAGACTTGAAGGTTGGCTTTCAGTACCAAACAAAGGAAATATCAAACGGCATGGCTGGAAGAAACAGGTACAAATGCCTTTTTAATTCCTCACTTCCCTTGGAATGTTTTTTCATGCATACAGTGAATTGGTTTTACGACTTACATTTAAGAACCAAACAAAATAATTAGAGTAATTTGATGTGTATACATTATTGAAGAAAACAAGAAAATTCAAGTTCATTTTGAAAGCTTTAGTAATGACATTGTGCAAATTCTTGACAGGTGGGTGAGGAAATGCTTCACAATGGGCATCTTGGAACCATTAAGAATAGCATTTCTTCTTTCAGTGAGCTGCTTTGTAATCCTGTTACTGAGAAACAAGCTCTTTGTGCAACTTGACAGCAGAGCGTAGGGAATACCACACCTAATGTTTGAAGGTCATGGAAGAGTGCATCGCACTATAACCTGCCACACGTGATTTTCAAGGACATTTCCATCTCCCTTACCTTTAATATGATCTCTTGAAAAGGACTGGTTTGCTTTCAAAAACTGGGCCTCTGTGCTGCAATCCCCAGTCAAACAAAGGTGTATTGTTTTGCCTCTGCAGAGGTTATCATCTGTTTCTTTGAAACATCACATGTTCAAACTGAGATGCTTAGAACCAGTTTCTGATTATCTTTTCTGGTTCCCTTTCTTTAGTATAACAAAATGCAAAAGTGAACATGGTCTCTAGAATTTTACAGTTTTTGCAAGCTGTTCATATGAAATAGTTTATTTCCCTGCATCTTTCTTAGATTCAGAGACTGCTGCTGGGAAATACTCAGCTTATTTATGATACTCTCAAAGCAACTTTCTGATTCCTGTTGAAAGGCCTTTCTCAAATGCTCCTGTTCACCTTTGCATTCTACAGGTGTTAGAATTGTTTCCTACAAAATTTAAAGGAGAAGGAATTAATTCCTGTCAAAGAAACGCTTAGATGTTTGTATTTGACCTTTACGTGCTGAACTCCTTTGAAGTAGTCCTGTTTTCAGCTGGCAAATGTGGCCTACTGTATACAATCAAAGTATTTTGAGTCCCAGACCTGCCTATTTTTACACCAATATCACACCTTTTGTTGATTTGCCTGTAGGTTAAAATCACCACCCATTCTTGCGTGCAGGGAGCGAGTGTTAAGCTCTGCCTTGGAGTATTCTCTCAGCCCCTCAGATGAGAGCCTGTGTGAACAAGTGCTGTATTGAAATTGGTCTCTTACCACAATTTGAAACCAACGGTTTGCTACAGATACCTCAAATTCTGTTCTCTGCATTTCATTTTGTCTCCATATTGGCAGAACTGCAGGAAATATAGAGGGCAAGGTCAGGAATGTTCTTGGTGCCATCTTTGATTCAAATGCCAGTAAAATTTGAACATTCTTCAGGTGTCTAACAAAACACACATATTTGTCAATCTATTTCACAACTTGTTTCATAGCTAAGGCTGTTTGACTCCTCTTGTTCCAGACTTGATTTGCCAGGTTGCTGTCAGAATTTTGGCAGTGTCCATTATGGAAGTGACTGTGCCTAGGCACAAATGACGTAGCTTTATTCTGGTCTGGATTATCTAAAATACTGCATCATTTTCCTGTCAGAATACTTCCAGCAGCCTTTTATGTTTTTTTTTTAGAAATGGAAATTATTCTTGCATCCTCTGATTACTGAAATCTTTCACTCCTGATAAATGCAGTTTCTCCAGTGAAAGAATCTGAGCTTCTTCAGGCACGTCTGGTATAGTCATATTTAGTTCCCTCAAGATACTTCAGGCAATTACTCCATTCGTACTTGCCTAATTTGAATAGTGGTTCTTACACTTTGAAGGAACTTGAGCTACAGATGGATGCCTCTGTCATAAAATGAGTTGTGCTGCTAAGACTCCTTAGCTGAGGTTCAAATCAGTGGTACACAGTAGTGAGGGGCCATGTTGATATACACGTGTACTCTCTTGGCTGAACTGTGCTGTAACTGAAACAAGCTGGTGTGTAGTCTGCCTCTTCAGGTACTTCTGTTCCAAATTTTCCTCTGCTTTCAGTTTTGGGCTTGGTGGGAGGTATATAATCTCAAATATAGTTATGCCCAGATTATTTTAAAATCAAGGGAAGGCAAAATTGCATTAGCAGTGCAATTGGATTCAATGCCTGAGTTGTTAACAACTTGAGCTGCTGCATTTCAGGCTCAAATGTCAGCAGCACTGATGTTTTTGCTCCATGCCTTTCGAGTCATTTAGCTTAAGTTAGAAATGGGTGAGTGTGGAAAATTTATTTGAGAATAGACACATGAGTTATACCTCAAACGAACACTAACATGGGTTAGCCGTACTTTTATCAGAGCTTCATGTCATCCCAAGTAGAGATGATAAAATATCCTTCAAAAAACACTGTAGAGCAGAAGTACTGTCAGAATATTTTTTTTATATGTTCACAAACAGGATATTGAGGCTGTTGTTATGTAACTTTTCTTTGATGACGTTAAATTGTTCTTTCTCCAAGACTTGTATACAATGTGATAACTGAATTCCTTTGCAGTCAGTATTTCCATTTATGATAGCAGTCTTCTTAAGGCCTTGCTCATGTCTGTGAAAGGCAGAGGTGCTTACCGCAAAGATGAAAAAGGCATTAGCTTTCTGTTGAAGTAGATAAAGGAATTAAAGCACAGACTTTTTTTGTCAGTGGGGAAACCCGCAAGAGGCTCACACATCGCAACTTATTACTTGCTCAAGTTGATCAGGCTTTTTATTAAAGAATTGTGACTGAGGGGCTGAAACCTCTCTAAGTCAGAGGGCAAAACACTCTTTGTGGCTTTTTTAGATGCATTTCAGTAATTGACATTTATGACTGTATCACACAGCTTGCCCAACGTGTTTTCTGCTATTCTATAAACTTGTTAAGGTAACTTTCATATTTAGGTTTCGGGGTCAGTCTTAAAAGTCCTGGGTAAGGAGGAGGTTGAAACCTCCTCTTGTAGGAGTAAACACCACTTATTTAAATTATTGGTGTCTACATTGTGCAGAAACCCATTCAGTTACCTACCAGTAACTAGAATTCAGTATGAACTGTTGCTGTGTTCACTCTTAGGCATTTCTGCCCTTTCGCCTGCTTCTGGAGCATGTTATATGTGAATATATATGATAGAGCTGTCAATTGACCTCTTTTTAATCCTCTTGCGTATGTCATACTATTTGATTGTTTCTGAAACATTTGAAACTGCAGGAGAGGGAACTGCCACAGCTGGCACTGAGCTGATGCTTGTGGAAAGTTCTGGCGAAGAGGTTGGACTAGCAGCTCCCAGTGAAGAGCAACAGGCAGTGAGTTCCAGTCTTGAACTCACTGGAAAGCGCTTAGGTTAGAGGTGTTTGATCTTAACTGTATCTCAGTGTATTGCTAGACTTGGACTGTATATCAGACTTACATTTCTGCTGATTCATTTTGGCTCTTTATTTTACCAGTCCACTAAATTGAAAGTGTAGGAAATAATTAGCTGGAGCTGTGAGAATCTCTTTTAGCCTAGCAGTACCTGGGTGCAGAGTACCAGTGAGTGCTGCAGGGCTGTGGAACTAGGGAAGATGTTTGCAACTTTATCAGTAAGTCACAGATTTTGCACTATGTCACTCTCAGTGATGCAGTGGTTTTCATAGTAACATGCCAGTAGCAACTGAGATTTGTGAGTTTGTGTACAAGTGGACTTGCAGGGTCATGACAAGCATTTTGAGAGAGACAGTCACTGCAGCTGTAGCACTGCCCAGTTGTCACTGGTGTAGCTGCCTGTGTGATGATTTAAGTATCTCCTGATACTAGTTTAAAAACTTTCATTTACTCAAGCTTTTTGTGTGTGGGGGGGAGTACATTAGGATAAATGTTGCTTTTTAAAATGCAATTTTAACTTTGTTTTAACCTTTCTTTCCACAGTATGTTGTGGTGAGCAGTAAAAAGATACTGTTCTACAATGATGAAAAGGACAAGGACCAGTCTAATCCATCTATGGTACTAGATATAGAGTGAGTAAAGTTACTCTTAGTTTGGTGGCAAAAGATCATTGTGTATGATCATATCATGATAGCCTGATTCAGTAAAAAAATTAGTGAGTAGCACTCTACTTAATATGATTGCTTCCATCCAGGTTTGTCACTAGGATTTTCTTGCAATAATGTTAGATTTCCCAGTGTTCTGAGGAAGAATTTGAAAGCCTTTTTCACAAGCAAATTTGCCGTGATGGATCTTGAACCCTTTGTAAGATAACCCTCTTTCCATGCTGTGAAATGTTTTGGTCTTGGGTAGGCAAGATCTATATGGTTTATTAATTAATTCTTAAAATCGTATTGCAGCCTTGAAGTAGATTGTACTGCTTGCATAAGCAAAATTTATAAGACCTTCAAAGCACTTTGGTAACTGTTTTAAAATATATGTAGCCTTTTAGCATTTTCTGATTCATGTTTCTTCTAATCTAGTAAGCTGTTCCATGTCCGGCCTGTAACTCAAGGAGATGTATATAGAGCTGAAACTGAAGAAATTCCTAAAATATTCCAGGTAAGAAGAAGTGTATTTTTATGTCTGTTCAACTCTCCAAAAAGTTTGGCAGCTGCTTTGAAAAGGGCATAAAAGTATGTAGTGCTTCGACAATAACACAGAACTATTCTTTTTCAGATTCTTTATGCTAATGAGGGGGAATGCAGGAAGGATTTGGAATTAGAAGCAATACTGCCAGCAGAGAGGACAAATTTTCTAAACCACAAAGGCCATGAATTTATTCCCACGTTATACCACTTTCCAGCCAACTGTGAGGCCTGTGCCAAGCCTCTTTGGCATGTCTTTAAACCCCCTGCTGCCCTAGAATGTCGAAGATGCCACGTGAAGTGCCACAGAGACCACTTGGATAAAAAGGAGGAATTAATCGCCCCATGCAAAGGTATGCTCCGGGGGTTTTTCTGTTCTGTACTCTCTGCATGGTTTAGCCACACCTGCTAAACTATTGGAGGCAAATAAAAGCACTTTAGTTTAAAACTAAACCTAAAACTAAAGTTTGATGATATTAGATGTGAAAGCTGCTATTAAAACAATAGGCTGTTACACTGCTAACAAACAGGCAGCTGTAGCAAACCTCTGTAAGGAGACCTCTGGTGGTGTAACTGATGGGGCTCTGCTGAGGGCCCTGAGAGCATAAGGTGTGTGTCCAAGTACTGGGCAGCTCTTTGATCCTCTGTGCTTCTTCCTGGCCTGTGGTAGGGACAATTGCAGTGGCTGCATCACCAAGCTCTGCTAAGACATCACAGAGTGGTTCTTTAGCCCCTTCATGGACTGGAGTAAAGGTTTCTTCACTGTGCCCCTGTGAAGTGGGGCAGTTGGGGTATGTACTCTGGAACTCAGCCATGAGGCACTCACACAACTTTTCACCTTATTAAGACTGCAATTAGTGTAATTTTTCTCATTGCTTGAATATTAATGTTAGACTCAGGAATCTTAATGCAGAGTGACAAATATTGAAAAACATTATATTCATTCTCCCTTGCTGTTTGCTGTCTTCCAAAAATATAGAAACAAATCCAATACAAGTATATGTACAGGTGCCATTGTTCTTTCCAGTGGCACAGTTGGTTTGTCATAACTTAGTTTGATAACAAGTCCTAGTTTTCACTGAATATCTTCTTCCTTTTACTTACAGTGAGTTACGATGTAACTTCAGCAAGAGATATGCTGTTACTGGCATCCTGTCAAGATGAACAGAAGAAGTGGGTGACTCATTTAGTAAAGAAGATCCCTAAGACACCACCATCTACTTTTGTTCGTGCCTCTCCTAGAACTATGTCCACAAGATCCTCAGCAAATCAGTCATTCCGAAAAGTCGTTAAAAATACTTCTGGAAAAACTAGGTGAGAAATAAGCTACAAAAGCTACAGATCTTTTTGACAAAAAAAAATAAAATTAAAAAATCTCTGTTTATAAATCATACTTACTGTGAAATTGTGAAGTAATTCCATAGTTATGACTGTGGAACTGCTGATCTAAATCTCTGCTCAAATCCCAAAGGAAGGAGCAGATAGAATTATCCTGCTATTATGGTAAATTTATTGGTTCTTGGCATTTGGAAAGGTGCCATAAAGATGGCAGTGCCTGGCCTGCCATGCCTGTTGCATGCGAGGGAGCCGGTTGCATTTTTCCTGTTTACAGGCAAGGCTCAGTAGATATATTAGCAATGGCATTTAACTGCAAGGATAATCCACATAGTCATCTCATCCATGGATTGACTCCTAGATCTTGTGTAAGCTGGAAGTCTTCTGCAAATGGGGGTGAAATGAGAAACTTAGGTTCTCAGCCTGTTGTTAGGCCATTTCTTTTGTTGTGTTAAGTATTAATTCCTTTTGTTCTCCCTGCTTAATTATTCCATGTCTTTTGTAAGCAGTTGTTTTTGTAAGCTGTGGCCCTATGCATTAACTGGGGCAAGATGTCAAATACACTTTTTTAATGCTGGGTTACTGTAACCTGATTTTAACCTGCATTAGCCTACTCTTATAGTATGTGTGTCCCTTTCTCCCCAAATAACCAACTGAATCAACAGTATGAAATGGAAACTACTGTCTCAGTAGTGAAAGTGTCTTCCAAGACTGGCAGGGCTACTGTGCATGAAATGCAGTAAAAGCAATAAAAGCAACTTTAGCATGTAAAGAGACACTGGGTGTGTCGTGAAACATCCTTCTGCAGGAGACCATATTTTATAAGGCATTTCCAGTCAGTATAATTTACTACCAAAGCACAAGTAGCAAATGGAACTTCTAAAGAAAATTAGAAACATCATCATTAAAGCTCTTTAAAGATCCCAGAGACACAATGAGCCTCATAGCTCACTGTACCAGAAGGAGGACTACTGCACGTTCCTGGGCTTTATCTTCTGTCTGTTCATGCTTCACAGATTACCACAGTCAACTGGTCTGTTTT
>NW_008689594.1:79542-85951 GCF_000695815.1 Acanthisitta chloris
ACTAAAGGAAAGCCAAAACCCCCAAAACATAACACAAAAAACCCCAACCCTAACCCCACAGAAGAAAAGCACATGGGTTTCTGTTGGGTTTGGAAGTTGCAGTGGTTTGTGGAAGAGTCTCAAAAGTGGAAGGAGGAAGCGTGAAGGTGGTGGTCTTGCACTATTGAAGTATCAGCTCAGCTGACTGTTCAAAATACTGCAGCCTTGCATTTTCTCCATCTGCCCTAGTGTATGGCCTCTGTTCACACCTTTCTGCATCACCCAAGGAGATCTTCCAAGTTCTTGGGAGGAAATAAAACTTAGGTTTTCTGTCCATTCAGAAGTTAATACCCAGATGAACTCTCTTTGATTTACTGAATTTTTCTAACAGACTGTGATGTGGATCAAGCAGTTAACACGTATATAACTCCTCTAGACTGACCCCAAATCCATCAGTGAGCTTGACGACACAACCGATATTTGACCTTAGAATTTTGCTTCTTAATGATGTCAAATACTGTCATAGCTTCTTAGATCACATAATTAACTACAGCAAACTCTGTTTTAATGCTGCATTTTGTGGGCACTGAGTGTAGAAGAAGAATCATACTAAGCGTCAGCCATTTAGGGAGGCACAGCACTTGCCCAGCAAGAGTTCTGGGTGTGTGTGTGCTGCCAGCCTGTCGCGCTGCACGGAGACACGTGCAGGAGGCAGGTGAGGAGCCCCTGCACCTCACTGATGCTGGAGGATCCGCCTGGGGGGCTCCGTGACGTGCGCCATTCCATCAGAGAGCTGCCACTGGGTTGGTTGGAATGTTGTGGGGCTTGTGTGGCACCTGTAGAGCAGTGTGAGCAAATATTGCAAAGACTCAGAGTTACACTGAGCAAAGAAGCATTAGAGAAAGGTCAGATAGGAGCTCTTCTTCCTAGCTGTTCTACTGTGGACATTTCTGTGGCTTTCTCAGACACACTTGTTAGTTGTGTCTATTAACTAGACAAGTACTGCTGTGATGGAGTATGCTCAGCATCTGTCCTAATATCACTCCATATTCCATTCCATGTGTTTAGAAAGGAGAGGCATTAGATTTATTTTAGGAAAATTCACTTCTGATGTACCAGATGTTTAAATTTAGATTATTAAATAAATTTATAATGTATCTTATATACTGAACACTTAACTGGTGATTGCACAGTAGCTGAGCTAATCTGGTAGCCTGTTGCTATTTATGGGGGAGGATTTTCCCTCTCTGTCTTCCTTCCCTGCTCTTCTGTCATTAGATCCTGGGTAAGTGCTTGAAATGAACCTTTTCAGACCCTTCCATGAAGATCCACAATTCAGTTTCCTGACTGTCAAAAATTGTGGACTTAGTTTGCTGACCCAGTGAGTAGATCAGCCTGCTAAGAAGTGCAGTGATTGCCCAAGCTGAGGACAGGTATGTAGCAGGGTGCTCTCCTGGGGTCAGGAAAGGTGATAAAGGGGAGGAACAAGCAGGCTCCCTTCCTTTCAGGAGGCAGCAGCAGCTTCTCTGAACTCAGGACATTGCGCCCTACAGTTCTGACCCTGACCTCTTTACCTAGGTGTGGGAGAAACAGTGATGATTTTAACGGGATATTCATGTTTAGCTTTTACTAAGTACCTGAAAATTGTTCTCTTGTCAGACAGTATAGCAGAACTTGCTCTCGGTGATGGAATCCTACCATGTAAGCAGGCATTAACTGTGTCTTGTTGAATGGATACAAACTTTAACACATGCTTGAAGACATTTCAGTACATTTCATTCAGGGTCTGACCCACCTTTCTTTGCGGTTGGTAGGCTGTGCTTGACTTCATGGGGAGGTGTCTCAGACCCACTGAAAGGAGCTTCACCTATGAAAGTTCATCTTAAGTTCTGTTCCCCATTTTAGTAAAGAATCACTAACAGATTTGAATCAGAACTTCACGATGAACTCGCTGGCATTTGCAGTACTGCTTCAAGATAGGAAACTACACGTCAGAGTCTGTAGTATGCTGATTTGTTCACATTGTATCAGCACAGTTGAGGTGTTTTGTTTTGATGTGTTTGGACTCAGGCACCTGGTCAAGTTAATGCATGTTTATAAAGGAAAACAAACAGAAGTCCTGTGCATCAGATGAGCTCTGGCAGCTGCATGTGTGTGTTCTTAGCCTGAGAGCCTTTCTTGTCCTGCAAGTGAAAGAGGGTCACCTTGCATTTGCCATGAATACACCCATGATTGTTTACTCTTAATTGCTTACCTGTAAAGCTGCAGTTATATTATCATCTGTCTGATCTCTGTGTTGGTTTCATGCTGTTTGAAATTGAGAACAGTTTGTGGAAGATGATGTAGGTATGATCTGAGTAGTGTACCATGTCAATGGAAAAAAATGCTCTGTTAACGTAAAGTGTTTTCGTCACTGAAGCTCTTGGCATACATGCACTGTAGTGTTACAAAGCTAATTTTTATACTTGTTATTAATTGTCTGTTCTCTTCTTTGTTCCAGCTAACCACATGTACAGTGCTTAATGGAATCTCATGGGATGCAGTCAGAGAAACAGGGCTTTTTTTAACCACACAGAGCAGTGCAGACGGGCTGTTGTTCCTTTCAACATAACTATCACAGGCTTCAGGGTTAAGATTGCTATTACTGTCTCCTCCTTGCTTTGGCACAAAAGCACGCTGAGGGTGTTTAATTGCGGGTTTGCCTCAAGGTAGATTAGGTTAATTATTACTGTGTAATGCAAGTTAAAGCAAATAAAGCTTAGCTAGGTGTATAAAAAAGGTGCTGCCTTTATGGATTTTTAAAAAAAGCCTGTCAATCGTGATGAAATGCAGCCAACTTTCTTCGTACCAGTGAAAGAAAAAGGACTGTTTACCCTGTGAAGGGGTTATTTATGTCAAGATGAGCATATGAAACGGAGTAGAGGAGGAAGGTTTCTCAATGAGAAGGACTGCAATTGCTTTCAAGACTCTTAAGTTGTGCTCTTGAAGACTGCAGAACTAGCTTAAAAATGAAGCCTTATCACTTGAACTTCAGTGCCTTCACTGCAGAGTTCTTTACAGCCTTAATGCTAAACACCCACTATGGAATGGATCAAAGTGTTAAATATTTTGCATTATGCTTTACAAAATACTGATGCAGCAGGTTTGTAAAGGGGGGAAAACAAGTAATTGCCTTTAATCTATGCATTTTTGCCAAGCCATACTGAATTATTTTATTGTTAGAGGCATTAGAAACTAACAGTAAAAAGAACCACCGAGTTTGGAAGCATATTTTGGGGTACATCATTTCTATAACTGTATAATGTATTGCCTTACAATTTTAAGCGATAACGTACATTAAGTTAACAGACATCTAAGAAATATATGCACTGTTTGAACTGTAAATTATTCTTAGAACACTTTTACTTGGTTTTACATTGTTCTTTTAGTGCCTTAATTTGAGATAATTGTATTATTGCCATGTCAGTAAATGTAGAAATCTAAAACTAAACAAAAGAAACGTCTAAAAAAACCCTATTGCATATCAGTAGTTTTTACTGAATTTTAATTGGTTGAAGTATTGTAGATGCTAGATGCATTTTCTAAATTAAGTACAATCTTTGAATGAGAATTCCTCTTACAAAGAAAGACTGAGTCCGGTTCATAAGCCAAGAGATTTGTAGGCAATGCAAAACAAAACAAAAAAAAAGGCATATGATGCAAAAGCTCTGGATAATTCAGGAATTTCAGTAAATGCTGTCAGACTCTTGCTTTGTAGCAGGAATACATTCATGGTATGGGCAGTATGGTTGTATTTTATTTTATTTCTTAACCAAATACCTCCTCAGTAATTTATAATGGCTTTGCAGTTGTGTATTAAATAAGAAGCACTGGAAAACTGATTCGTCCTTAGGATGATTTGCATGTTTCAAGTGGTATTGAAAGCCGCACTGATGGATATGTAATAATAAACATATCTGTTATTAATATGGTAATGACTCTGTGCTCATTTAATGAGAAATAAAGTAATTTATGGAAAGACCCTTTTGAAAACGACTGGCATGGTGTTTTCTCCTGACTGCAGCTTGTGTGTCTTTCTAAGTGTTCAGCCATGGCAACAGCTTCCTAGTACCAGCTGCATTTGCAGCATAGCTCCTAGGGCACTCTGAAATGTTGGGGAGGGTTTTACAAATCTACATGAATAATTAAATAATTTTTTCATTCCATTGTTCTCATGACCTGCTGTAGTAGCCTATTTTACATTTGTCATTCAGCCACCACCCTGAGCTGGCCTTGTGATTGCTTCATCCTTTGTGATGCAGGTTTGAAGCTTCAGAAATCACAGAATCTTAGAATTTAGGGGTTGGAATGGACCTTACAGATCATCTAGTCCCAACCCTCCCTGCCATGGGCAGGGACACCTCCTCACTAGATCAGGTTGCTCAAGGCCTCATCCAGCCTGGTCTTGAACACTGCCTGGGTCGGGGCAGCCACCACATCCCTGGGCAACCTGTTCCAGTGTCTCACCACCCTTACAGTAAAAAACTGTTTTTCTAATATCTGACCTAAACTTCCCCTCCTTCAGTCTGAATCCATTACCCCTTGTCCTATCACTGCAGTTCCTAATAAAGGGGGTGGCTCTGCTGTAGCTCCTTCAAATATTGAAAAATTGCTATGAGGTCTCCACGCAGTCTTCTCTTCTCCAGGCTGAACAGCCTCAACTTCCTCAGCCTGTCTTCACAGGGGAGATTCTCTAGTCTTGTTATCAACTTTGTGGCCTCCTCTGGACTTGCTCCAACAGTTCCATGTCCTTCTTATGTTGAGGACACCAGAATTGCATGCAGTATTTCAGGTGGGGTCTCACGAGGGGAGAGTAGAGGTGGAGAATCACCTCTTTGGACCTGCTAGCCACAATCCTTTTGATGCTGTTCGAAAGACAAGGTGGGTTTTGTTGGTGGGGGGTTTTGGGGTTTGGTTTGTTTGGGGTTTTTTTGGAACAGCCTGAGCAACCCATGACCCTAGCTCTGTCCATAAATTGCCCTGGGTAATCCTCTCAAGGCCTGTAGAACAATAGAGCAGTAAAGACAAATTACATGTGAATGACTGTATGTCCTTTGAAGGTCACAGAACTGGGAAGTGTAGGTAAATAGAAGGGGTTTTGATGTGGTAGTTTCAGAAAGTTCCTCTGTGTTGAGCTTGCTGTGTCAGAAATGTTAACAATTTCAAAGCTGTGGCTGGAGCACCAGTCAAATTGAATGTGAGCTTGCCAAGCAATATGATGGATAATTATTACCTGCTTTAATCTCCTGTCACATACTGAGAAGCGAAATAACATAGTAAAATGATTAAACATATCTTAGTTAAATAAGTACGTTATTCAAGGAAATTTAGAGCAGCAGTAGGAAAGGCCTATGGTCTCTCCAGGCCCAGATTAGCTTGTGGATCACGTTTCTGCTTTCCTTTATGTGTAACTGGCTACCTCTACAGGCACACGCTCTTGCTTGAATAATTTCTTAATAAATAAAATCATATCTTGTAGTTTCATATTTTATGAATCTGAAAACCAGCATAAGACCCGTTATGAATAGATAATGAGTAGTGGGAAAAGGAAAAGATTGTGGAAAAAATGGGTTTGCTCTACAGATTGGCACCTGATGTTATTTCCATAGCTTTTTAGCAGTGCTGAAGTTCTGCAGGTCTTTATAAATGCTGATTTTGCTTGGGAAAGCAGTGGCAGACATAATGAAGTGTAAAATTACGTTGACTTGTGTGTCTGGGATAAATTGCAACTAAAATGCTGTAATAATAACGTCTAGACATGCAAATTGCTGCTTGTGTGTTCCGGTATGGTATGCTGGTGTTGGCACTTGTTTACTGTAAGCAAGGTGCCTATCTACAGGAATAGCTCTACTTTGAATAACAAATTCAGACAAAGGTTTCTAATGTTAGGAAAAGTAGTGCTTATCATCTTAACTGTGCAAACAGATATTTCAAGGGGGGAAAAGTTGCTATTAAACTTCCAGCAAGCATCAGCTTTACCATCCAGAAAAAAAGCAATCAGTGTGCTGCCATGTTCACCACAGCTCTGCTTTGTCCAGCTTTTGCTGCACTATTTTGCTTAGCTTTTACTCTTGTCACTAATGATTGCTCCTACGGGAACATTTTGCCCACACTCATCTAATACAGCACCAGGAAGTCATCAGATGAGAATGTGTAAGGTGCAAAGAGCTAGCATAAATCACCCTGGCTTTCTTCATATTGGTGAGGCTGTAGTTTTACACACTGCTTGAGAAATCAAGAAGCCTAGATTCTTAAATTGTTGGGTTTTGTTCATTTGCCTCCACCTTTTTTTTTTTCATTTCTCTATGACTGTATTATGTTGAAAGATCATTAACACTGGTAATATGCCAAAATCTGCCCTTTTTCACTACCTCTTCAAGCCTCCCTATTC
>NW_008689594.1:85967-91569 GCF_000695815.1 Acanthisitta chloris
CTAAGAGAGGCCAACTGCAGCAAAACAGCCTGGTAATAAAAGGATACAGCCTCTCCCACAGGCAGGATTCAGCAGCAGTCACTGAAGCTGTAGCTGCAAGCAAGTCAGGAATTGTACAGCGAGAGGAAAGGCAGCAGGAGCTGAGTTTCCCTCCAAGCTGGTGAACTCTACTGGGATTTTGTTATGTACCAGTTACAAACATAAAAAAATGCAAGTAGAACTTTGTTCTCTTTCCTTCCCCCAGATGTACAGTGTGACCCAGAATGTAGAAATTTTGAAAACTGCTGAAATGGAACAGGAAACACTGAAGTGCATGATGTTGTGTGTGGTACTTTAAATATCTCACTGGGTCCCTACTGCACGGGGCAGCCACAATGATCTCTGTTCTGTTCTGTTCTCACTCAGTACTGCATAGTGCTGGGAAAACCATGTGCACCAGAGTTGTGTTCAGGTATCTTAGAATCATAGAATTCCTAATATCTAACCTAAATTTCCCCTCTTTCAATTTGTACCCATTGCCCCTTGTCCAGTCACTGCAGCTCCTGACAGAGGGTCCCTCTCCAGCTCCCCTGTAGCCCCTTCAGATATTGGAAGGTACTACAAAGTCTCAATGCAACCCTCTTCTCTCCAGGCTGAACAGCCCCAACTTCCTCAGCCTGTCTTCATAGGGAAGATGCTCTAGTCAAGGAGCATCTTGTCTTGACCCATCTTGTTTCTGTTCCTCATTTTCTGCATGCTCATTTGAAGACAGTCAAGATTTGCAGTGCAAGAGAGTGGAATTCTTATGTTTACAATGAAAAAGGACTTTTATTTTTAAAACATGTAAAGCACTGTAGCATATCAGGGCACTGGAAAACTGGACCTAAACCACTTAAAACTAGGATTTTTCTGAGTTTAATATGTATGGCAATAAGACAGGAGTTAATGTGGTTTGATCCTACTTGTGCTGTGAATACACATTCATTAAAACATTTCAAGCCTGAAGACACATAGAAGATACAGAAATGAGGCATCCACAGCTCCAATATAAGTCTTGAGGGCTGTGTTGGAAGAGGCCCTGGGCAACATGATCTAGTGGATGACATTCCTGCCTGTGGTCACTTCCAACCCAAACCATTCTAGGATACAGAGAAAGGTTCCCAAGAACATTTATGCTCCCCACAGAAAATAAAATGCATGTTAAGACCTCTTAGCAACCTTCCAGTATCTGAAGGGGCTACAGGGGAGTTGGAGAGGGACTCTGTTAGGAACTACTGACAGGACAAGGGGCAATGGGTTCAAATTGAAGGAGGGCAAATTTAGGCTAGATATTAGGAAAGTGTTTTACTGTGAGGGTGGTGAGACACTGGCACTGGTTGCCTGAGCAGTGTTCAGAGCCTTGTTGGATGAAGCCTTGAGCATCCTGGTCTAGCGGGGAGGTGTCCCTGCCCATGGCAGAGGGGGTTGGGATTAGATGATTGTAAGGTCCATTCCAACCCCTAAAATTCTATGATTCTATGATTAATAAATGCACCTGTCAGTATATTAGATGAAGATAACACATCTTGCCCTTTAAAGAAACAAGAAATGTAAATGCAGTATTTGAATTCCCAAGTCTCTGAATATTAATGAAAACTACCTTCTCTGTTCCATTGCAGGCATCACAAAGGTGCCTAAACACACCTTGCAAAGGGGTTTGCCTTGCTTCTCCCAAGCTTTTCACTGTATCACAGCACCTGCTTGTACCCTCTGAGGGTACACCTACTGCTTGTGCTGCTCAGAAGTGGGTCACAGGAGATCCCAGCTGGTTTGCACCCAGCCAGCTCAGGATGAGAAGGAGCCATGCTCAGATGGCCCTGCAAGAGGCCACAGACACACAGACAGGGCAGGGAGCTCCTCTGTCCTCGCCTAAGGTTCCCTCAGAGCCTGTCTTTACTAAGAAAAAAGATGCATTTAATAGTGTTCAACCAATCTTTCACAATTTTAATGTCACCAAGCTAATATTTATACATCAGATGGCACTCTGTCTCTACACTCCTTATGTCAGCTTGTGGAAGATTCAGGGACACCAGCACCTATTGAGCCCCTCCTTAAGGAAAAAGGCACACAGCTGGTACTGCAGGAAGACACCTACGTGGCCTGGGAGGAAAGAAGAGAGAGGTAGTGGTTCTTCACCTTGCAGAGGTTGGGATGCTTTTTCCTGCAGATACAAGCCCCGATGCTTCTCTTTCAGCACCCTCTAGTGCCTTTCCCAAATCCTGGAAACTGGTCTGTGACTGTCTGAGCCCTCATCTGCTGAGGGTTACTCTAAAGAGGAGAATGTATTCAGTGCTGCTTCAGACCGTAGACCATTCCATTTAGCAGTCAGGAATAAATGACCTCTATATAAGTCACTGTTGGTATATCCTGCACCTAGATTCAGGCAGGCAGCTGAGCTCTGCTCTCACTTGAATAGTTGGTCTGCAGGATCTCACCCTAGAACTGGATTAAAGCTTCTCTAGAAAGCTCCCTTCAGCAAGTCAAAGTAACAGGAGATTCATCACTCTTACTGGTTAACCTTAACAACACTAAAATCTCCTTAGTAATTGGAAACTCCATCTTAATTCAGGATTGATTTCAGCATACCACCCACTGGAGCTCTTCTGTGAAATATAATCCTTGCTCCCTCAAACCTCCTTTTCACACCCAGGAGCCTACCCTGCAAAACAAAACCAATTTTCACTCTCCTCCACAACAAACTGAAAAGACTGAAATTTTAAGCCAAGACTGATATTTCTAAGCCTTCCATCTCAAGGCTTACTTTCAAACCCTGGATTATTTTTACAGCCATTTTGTATATCATTCTTTGACTGTTTGGAATGGCAAATCACATCTGGTGAAGAGCACATTTATCAAGGAAAGATCCTTCTTGTTTTAGGTACCACCTCTCTAACCAAAGCAGGACCAGAAGTGCACATGCCAACAACCAGATGGTGGTTGGTATAAGCTGTGGCAGAATCCCTTAACAGCTGCAGCTGTAAGCAGTAGAGGAGCATCGGTTTTTCAAGGTGATAGCTAGGAGGGGTACAGGGATATGATGTTTCTTTCTGGAATTCTCTCCCTTTTAATATGTTTAAGCACTGCTTAATTTCTTTAACCAGAGCCTAACACCAAGAGTTTTAGTAGAAGCAGTTGAGACTCATGTCTTTATGTCTCCTGCTTCTAAAACCTTTAAAGTGTGGGGGTTATCATCCTGAGGACTCCTGGCTGTTGCCATCACTCCTTATCTATCACCAAGTCTTAAAATCATTGCTGGTAGATGAGTCATCCCCTCTCCCCTCCAAACTTCTGTTGACAATTTTCTCTCTTTCTCCACCTTTTCCTGTAACCCAAACCTATTTCATCCACAACAGTGGCTCAGTGGCTTGCACAGTAAAGTTCTTCCTCATATTCAGGTGGAACGTTCTGTGCATCAGTTTCTGCCCATTGCCTCCTGTCTTACTGGTTTGCACTGCTGAGAAGGGCCTGGCTCCATCCTCCTCACATGCCCCCTTTAGATACTCGTATACATTAACGAGGTGCCCTGCCCTGTGCAATCACAGCTTTTGGGCAGACCCCACAGGTCCATGAGCACTCCTCAGCTCTCCCTCTGTCACCCAAATGGGGAGGAAAATTCCTTAACACCAACTTAGTATTAAGAAGCAGCATTATTTATTGCAGCACCGGACGCACAAGGGATCGCTTTGCCAAGTGTGCGCAGCTACCTCCAAAAACTCAGTCCTTTATATACATAAATCCTACATACTCAGTAATTTCCATGTAAATAGATTAATAGTTTCCCTGGATTCATTATCCTGACCCCTCCCCTCATTATAATATTGTGCATGCTCACTAAATTGAGGCTATGGACCCAGCGGGTCCTGGGGCTCTGCTTCTGTGACCACCCAGCAGCTCAGTTTGTGAGCTTTGGCTGCCCTCTCTGTAGTTTTAGTCTTGTTATTTCAGGGCTTTTGCCTAGGCCAGGTGTACACATCGATCACATCTTTGTTCTACTCTCTTCTTGTTCCATCCATCTGTCTTCTGGTTCCTGTCCAGTGAGCACATCCTATACATCTTGTCTAAAACACACAGTTACCCCTTTCCAGCCCAGTAAGCACACACCCTACACATCTGGTTTAATTATTATCCAAAACATACAATCCTCCATTTCCAACCCAGTAACCATGTCCTATCCACTTTGTTTTAATTGTCTAAGAGCACAGTCCTCTAATACATTTCATTTTATAATCATAGAATCAACCAGGTGGGAAGAGACCTCAGAGATCATCAAGTCCAATCTTACCGTCGTTACTAGACCATGGCACTAAGTGCCACATCCAGTCTCATCTTGAAAACCTCCAGGAATGGTGAATCCACCAACTCCCAGGGCAGCACATTCCAATGCCTGACTACTCTCTCCATAAAAAATCTCTTCCTAATATCCAACCTAAACCTCCCCTGGCAGAGCTTGAGTCTGTGCCCTCTTGTCCTACTGCTGGTCGCCTGGGAGAAGCGACCAACCCCCACCTGACTACAACCTCCTGTCAGGGAGTTGTAGAGGGTGATAAGGTCTCCCCTGAGCCTCCTCTTCTCCAGGCTAAACAACCTCAGCTCCCTCAGCCTCTCCTCATAGCACTTGTGCTTGAGTACCTTCACCAGCCTTGTTGTTCTACTCTGGACCTGCTCCAGCACCTCAATATCCTTCCTGAACTGAGGGGCTCAGTTCAGTAATTATTGTCTAAGAACACAGTTCTGTATTTCTAGGTTAACCCTTTGGTATCACCTCCAGCCCTTTGCCCCTCACACCAACACTGATGCTCAGCCCATTCTGGGGACCAGGAGCATTCCCTGGCCTGGATCCCTGAACACAGCAGGTTTAACCAGACCCAGGAGCAGTCTGGCTGCTGCCTGAAGGGTGGTGACATGTTCCCGGGACAGCACGATGCCTGGGATTCAGCCCCGTGTTTCCATGCTCCGCTCTCTCCCACCAAACTCCCACAACCAGAGCAGTGTTGGCACTCCCTTCTCCTTCCTCTTCCCATCCCTTTACCTTCCAATCTCTGTCCCCTTCCCTTCCCCTTCCCTTCCTTTCCTTTCCCTCCTCTTCCACCTTCCCCTTCCTTTCCCTTCCCATCTCCTTTCCTTCTCGAGCACAAGTGCTATGAGGAGAGGCTGAGGGAGTTGGGATTGTTTAGCCTGGAGAAGAGGAGGCTCAGGGGAGACCTTATCAATCACTTTTGCCTGGGAAGCTGCATGCTCTCTTCTCTTCTCCCAGGCAACCAGCAGGAGGACAAGAGGGCTCAGACTCAAGCTCTGCCAGGGGAGGTTTAGGTTGGATATTAGGAAGAGACTTTTTACGGAAAAAGTAATCAGGCATTGGCATGGGCTGCCCAGGGAGGTGGTGGATTCACCATCCCTGGTTTTCAGGATGAGACTGGATGTGGCACTTAGTGTCGTGGTCTAGTAACCACGGTAGGATTGGACTCGATGATCTCTGAGGTCTCTTTCAACCTGGTTGATTCTACGATTCCTTTCCTTCCCTCTTTCCGTTTTCCTCTCCTCTCTCCCCTCCTCCTCACTACTCCTCCCCTCGCTCTCCCCTCCC
>NW_008689595.1:0-15556 GCF_000695815.1 Acanthisitta chloris
CCCGAGGGATCTGTGTGGCTCTTTCCCCGCTCTACCCCGAGGGTCGGATCTCCCAGAGCCCCTCCAGGCTCTGCTGTGGCCACCGTGGTCACCCCACGATGTTTCGTCGGGTAGAGCAGCATTGGTAGAAGGATTTTTGCCGCGCTGCAAACAGTTGTTCCACAAGGGCAGACTCATTGCTTTGCATGTTCCAGCCGTCGCTGTGTTTCTGCCTTGATTTCTGCCCTGTGTGCAGCAGTGAGAAGCAGCCCCAGCAGTCCCTGCACGTCCCGTCTTGCCTCATCGTTGGCCACGGTCATGGAATGTGCTCCTGGCCTTGGGCAATAGAGAGTTTCCAGGTTTTCTGTATGCAAAGTGCTGCAGAGATTGCACAGACATGTCACTCCTTGTAGAATGAAGTAAGGAAACTGCTGCTTCTCAGAGTTCTGTGTGATTTGAAGCTTTATTTTTCAAAGCCATTTCTCTGTCCTTTTCCCACATTTGGCTTGCATGCTAACACAGAAGAAGGTTACTAAAGCATACTGTGTTGAGTAGAGTCTGAAATTCAAAGTAGTGCTGATGTTGACCTCATTCTAACTCTGGGGTTTTTTTAGGAAATCAGTCATGATACTAAAAAATTCCGATTTGGGCTACCCTCAGCAGATCATGTATTAGGATTACCTGTAGGTAAGTACTGGAAATACTTAATTACATGTATTTCTGGGTTTGGGATTAGTAACTATACTCCTCGTTCTTGGACTTCTGACTGGGAATTTGAGGCTCAGCAGAGCAAGGAATTACAAGCTGCATCTGATGCTGCTGTCTCAGAGAGAAATGACAAGTTTCCCAAAGGGTTGGATCTTCTGTGTGTGCTTTGTTCTGCTTGTGTTCAGCTGTGTGGTATAGTTTAGAAAACAGCAGTGAAACTGAACTGAATCTGTTGAAATTCAGTCAGGATATAAACAAGAATGGTATCTGTCTGGGATTTTTCGTATTTCTGATTCGCATTCCTCTTCCATCTGGTGCCCTTGCTTTATTGCCAACTGCCCTTATGCTTTTGGCAAATACAGTCAGTAAATGAGAAAGAGGGCAAGTCTTCTGTCTGTAAAGCTTGTAGCTGTTGGGGGAAATGCAGCTACTCTATGTAGAAGACACTGAAGGATTCAGAGCCTTTCCTGTGTGTGCACTTCCCTTTGATTTATGCACAGAAGTGTGCAACTTTGTCATGTGTTCTGTAGCATGAAGTTCATTTCAGGCTAGGATTGGCACAGACTTCTGGACCCTGGAACTCTGATAGCACTGAACCTTGGACCTTTGGCTTGAATTAACGATAAGCTCTGCAGGGGAAGGTCTCTCGCTCTGATTTGCAGATGTGGCAGATGTAGCACTGTTTGTTCTGTCCTGTGTTGCAGTTTCCTGTGCTGTGTGGCAAGTATCAGGCTCTTCCCATTCCATGCTGTGAGTGTCCTTGCATGCTGCCAGTCAAGGGCAGCTGTCTTTCTCCAAATTCTCTCCTGACTTGTATGGAAAAGTATAATTGAACTGTCCACGTTAACTACACAAATGATAAACCAGCTGAGGTGTGCCCTGCAGTGATTATGTTTGTCCAGATTTCATTCTTGAGAATATAGGAATAATATCCTGAAACTGTATGGGCCAGATTACTTCCTGGGAGATTTCTGCCTTCTCCTTTTTACCAGGATCATTTTGCTAAGAATGTATTCTGCCAGCACTGTTCCTGCTTTTTGTTTTTCCATACAACTTTCTAGATTAGTGCCTCAGGCTGAGGAGACTGCTCTGGGAAAGGGGTTTCAGTTCTTTAATCAGCAGAAAGAAGCAGGAGCCTTTTGAACTGTTCCTCTTGGGAGCCCACTAGGTTGGGCAAAGAGCTCTCTGTGGACAGCAGCACCCACTGCTGTGGAAGCAGTATGGAATCAGGAAATATGGAGAAGGAACATGACACTGTCCTTGATGTCTAGGTGCAGGATCTCTGGGAAGTTTGCTTTGAGAGGCTGCTGTTTAACAACAGTGCCTGTGTGAACTGGTGTGTCCTTATGTCAACTTCATGAGAACAGCAGTACCCAAAATATAAACACTTGAGAATGAGCAACAAACTTTCTGTATCTCCGTTTTACTATAGATTTCCTACTTTCCTTGTATCTTATCCTTGATTCTGTAACACACCAGCTCTCTTCAGTTACTCTGTGCTCCAGAAACTGTTGCTGAGAAAGGAGAAGAGACTAGATGTGTTATACAGTGTTTATATGTTAAAGATTTTCTGTTGTTCCCTGTGTGTAATGGGTTACAATCCCTGCCATTCTCTCTTGTCCTCAAGGGGTGAAAAAATAATCAGCTTGTACTTCTTTCTCTCTAGGCCAACATGTTTACCTTTCTGCAAAAATCGATGGCAATCTGGTGATTCGAGCCTATACCCCAGTTTCCAGTGATGAGACAAAAGGTTATGTTGATTTAATCATTAAGGTAAATTTTGGTTTTCTTTAATGTAGAGAACTTGCTAACTGGAAGGAAGGCAAGTACTTCATTTTAGTGAAATAGTTTATTTTATTTATATATTTTATTTTTATGGTCCAAGACCTGTGGTATGAGATTCAACAAAGTCAAGTGGAGAGATGGAGAAGGGAATCCCTTCCATGACAGTACTGCAGGAACTTTTCTAGTATTTTTTATTTGGCAAAGCATGAACACCCTTCACTCTCCCTCAGGATGCCTATGCTGCTGCTCATGCTTACTGCTAAATACTCTAAGTAGAAAACAAGTCAAACAAGGGAAATCCTTTAAGCTAGGGAATGCAGGATGATCTGATCCTAGGACCTGGGTTTTCTAATCCTTTTCCATGATAGAGTTTGTCCTCAGGCTAAAATCTGGCTTTTTTTTTACATGCTCTCTTCTTTTTACAAGTGTGGTGAATTGTTATTAACTACTTAATATTTCTTATGTGCTTGAAAAAAAAGCTGAAAAAGCAGTCATGTGGCTGAGTCTCTGGGAGATGCAATGCTATTTTCAGAAGTAGTGATTACAAAAATGGGGTGGCATAAGGTTCTTGCTGAAGCAACAGTGAAATTGAGGGCACTGGAATGTAATCTGCCTGCCATCCACTCCTGTCAGCCTGGCTGTTTGCAGAGAGCTGAGAAACATGTGCATGACAGTAGATTTCACTTCCTTTGGCTGCTTCTTTACTTACTCTTTACTTATTATTGCTGCAAGGCTCAACAGGTAACTGAGAGCAAAGAATTGTCTCAATTTCTTTCTCAGGTGCTAAATTTCAGACCTGCAGTGTTGTGTTCTATAGTTTGTAATGCTCTCTGCAGGAAGGTTAGTGGTTGATACAAGTTGCTGTTTTTACAGGTCTACTATAAAAATGTGCATCCCAAGTTTCCAGAAGGTGGGAAGATGTCCCAGTACCTGGATAACATGATGATTGGAGATGCCATTGATTTCCGAGGGCCAAATGGACTCCTGGTCTATAAGGGAGCAGGTACTGTGGCATGAGAGAGGGAGAATAAAAGGGAGGAATTTGTGTTGGTTGTTTTCAGAGTTGATTTATAAAACTTAACAACTTTGTAGAGAATTTTTTTAAAAGTGAAAGAGAGAAAAATCCACATTTTCTAGACATGACCAAGAGCCCATCAGAGTTGATATGATGGGAAAGAATACTTTTTGTTTACTTCATGTGAGGAATAGCTGATGATTGTTTCATTCCCAGGACTATATAATTAAATCTGAAAAAAATTGCTATTCATTATATGACTGAGCAGTCTGCACTGGAAATAATGTATCAGCTATATATATGGAGAGAGATGGACCAGACTTGTTCTTAAACAAGTGAAGTTTGGCCTAAAATGCCCTCTGAGAATCTCAGCGTTGTTACAGAATCATAGAATCACCAAGATTGGAGGAGACCTCTAAGATCATCAAATCCAACCATTAACCTGTCACTGCTGGAACCCCTAAACCCTATTTTTTGGTGCCAGATTCAGACACCTCTTAAACACCTCCAGGGATGGTGACTCCATCTGACTCTCCTGTGTCAGCTTGTAGCCATTTCCTCTAGTCCTCTCCCTGCAGCCCTGGCAGGAGAGACATCCCCCAACTCTCTCCAGCCCTGGCAGGGAGTTGTAGAGAGCCACGAGGTCACCCCTGAGCCTCTTCTCAAGGCTAAACAAACCCAGTCCCTTAGCCCTTCCTCATATGATATGTGTTTAGCTGACTTCTCATCACAGGATACTCTTAAGGCAGTCACCTAGCTGACTACAGGTGTCATGAGGATCTCATTAATTGGCAATTAATTATAATAATGAAGTATTTGATGAAAGTGTGCAAGGCTCCAACATTCCCAGGTCTAATCTTTGCAGGGGTTCTTGCTTGATTTAATTGCAACTCTACTCAATATGGACAAACACATACAGCTACAGGTCCAAGTGAGGATGATGAAGTTGGCCAAAGAAACCTGTTTCTCTGTAGCAGTGGCTGTGGTTACCTTTAGCTACCACTGACATTCACAGTCACTGTGTTCTGGGCAGTGACATGGGAATCCTTGAGTTTATTGTAAGCAGTGTTGGATAGCAGGGAAGGAATAAATCCATTGTTCAAAGCTGAGATTGGAGTTTACAGAGGCAGAGAGGTTTGCCCTCTGCTCTCAGTGCTGTGCTGAGCACAGTTAGCATTTTCAGAAGAGCTCCTAAAATAATTGGTAGGCTGTAGTCATTTATCCCCATGGAATTTGTATCCATGTTTTTTGGAAGCTAAGGTATCTATAGGTTTTCAATATTTCTTCTAGGTACCTTTCTTATCAAGCCTCATAAGAAGTCTGAAGCAGAGAAGAAGTTTGCAAAGCATGTTGGGATGATAGCTGGAGGAACAGGTAAATCTATTGCCATCACATGGAATGTCTGGAGAATGAAAATGTCATTACAGATTTGTGTGAGGAGTATCACTGCACTTTAGTAGCAGAATATTACACTTGTATATCTTTCCACGAGTGTTTGGCATCACTGAGGCATTGCAGTGGCTTGAGCTCAGTCCTAGGTAATCAAGGTAATCTTGACTTACTGTGTGACCTCAGAGAAGTCACTTCATCTCTCAGTGACAAAAAGTATTTTAGGAGAATGCCTGAGGGTAAAATTACTGTATGTGATAGAGTTTTGTTTTGAAGCTATTTGTCATAACAGGAACCCCCAACCTCTGCATTTGGGTTGATTAGAAATTCAGAGACCTGCAGCTCTGTGCAAGCCAAGCTCCCACTGGAGCCTGAAGGAAGGCAGCATTAATATTGAACCTGCATTCCTAGAAAGAAATACCTGTTTTATGACCACTCTGTTCCTTGACAGGAGTAACTCCTATGTTGCAGCTGATTCGTCAGATCACAAATGATCCTAAGGACTCCACAAAATGTTATCTTCTTTTTGCTAATCAGGTGAGTATTTTGACCCATCTGCTCTTCTATAGTGGCCTACTTGTTTTTGCTGGCCTCTTGAGTTTTTTTTCACTGATGGCATGTGTTTCATACTCTTCCTGTGTCTTTGGGTTTGCATTTTCACTCAGCCATGAGAAAATTCTGAGATAGCACATTTAAAAATGATCAGTATAGGAGAGAGCAGGAAATAGTAATTATGTAAGATATTAATATATTGTCTTGGGTTAAATTATTCGAGAAACAATTAAAACATATCCTTAAGGCCCTTTATAAATCCTTACATTGTGCTGTCATAGATTTTCATGTCCTTTTTTTAGTTGTTTTGAAGGTGTCTCCTCATAGTGTTAATTTAATTCCTGTATTAGGGAACCAGTGACCAGATTCTGGTCCCTCTACTCATCTTACTCCACTGATTTCAAGGAAACAGGATTTGTTTCTGCTAATCTGTTTCTACAGTTAATCTTCACTGTCCTGGTCCAGGGCCATATTTGCCAGAGTCAGAGACAAATCCAGTTCATTGTGACTTTAGCCTGGATTAAAAAGTAGCTCAACTTGCCAACTTTAAGACCGTATTTAGGTGGCTAGTAAGTCATGTAGTTTGTTGTTCTTAATCTGAATTTACAGAGCCTGTAATGATAATAGCTAACAGGTAAGGGGGAAGAAAACAAATCAGTTTCTTGGTTTGCATAAGTTATTGCTGTGTTTGTCTTGGCTGCCAGATGAGCTCACATCAGAGGGTTCTTGGGATGGTTTGGAGCTAAACAGTGATCTCGTTTTGCAGACAGAAAAAGATATATTGCTGAGAGCTGAGCTAGAAGAGATTGCAAAGAGGCATCCGGATCAGTTTGTGCTTTGGTATACACTGGACAAACCTCCTCAAGGTAAGTTGCTGGGACACATGGAAAGGCCTTGGCTTGTTGCCATCCAACAGTCAGAGCTTCATTCTTGTCCAAAGAGCCATTAGGATAACATCAAGTCATCTTGTCTTACACTTTTAAACAACTAATTCCATAGGAATAGCACCTCTGTGTGCAGGATGACTTCCTCGGGTTTGCATTTGCCTCCTAATTGTGTTGGCAGAGTGTGACTAGATACCTACCAACTTCATGTTAGTAATTTTACAGACATCTGTTGATCCCCCTTGCTGCCACATCTCTCCTAGACTGAAGGTGTTTGGCCTCCCCGTGCAGCAAGGATCACATACCTTTGCTCATCCGTGTGCTCTCAACATTTTCCAGCTCTGCTGTTCCCTTTTTGAGGTGAACAGCAGGAGTCAAGATGCTGCAAACTCTATTTTTGCTTTGATGTGGTGCTCCCTTTTCCTTTTCTGAGCCTTCTTAATATTTCATATGCCTTTTGACTGCTGCTGTTTTCATAACCCCAAGGTCTTGCTCCTGAGAGATGAGCTTGAAGCACATATTTTTATAAGTGAAGGATTATTTTTCCTACTTGGCCCACTTCAAATGGCAGATGCATTCAATAATATTCCTGCTTGAAATTATTTAGCATATCTTTCCCCTTTTAATTTTTTCAAAACTCTTATCACTTAATTACATGGCAGAACTTTCGTCACCATCAAACTTTGTCACCTTACCACTCATTCTGTAAAAAGTATAAATGGAAAAATGTAGTGGATGGCACAGGTCTCACCACCTCTCCCTGCACCACTGAGTGAGCTCTTCACTGGAAAAGTGATTGAGTCTTCCTTTTTATTCCTACCTGCTCATTATTTTGACAATTTATTCACAGACTTTCATGTCTTATCAACCAGATCCCTGTTACCACATGCACCACTAGGTTTGAGCTCAGTGAGAAATTTAACCCTCTCTGTTCTTGCAGTGATGATGCTATAACTTTGCTGATTCTATGGAGTTGAAAAAGGCTTCAGCCTGCACAGAGATTCAGACTAATAGTTTAGTTTCTTTGTTTCAGATTGGAAGTACAGTTCTGGCTTTGTGACTGCAGAGATGATTAAAGCTCACCTCCCTGCCCCTGGCAGCGACACGCTCGTTCTCATGTGTGGACCACCACCCATGATACAGTTTGCCTGTCAGCCCAACCTGGACAAACTTGGCTATGCCAAGAGCAGTACCTTTGCTTATTAACTGCTGCCATCAGCTATCTTTTTGTAAGTACTGCCTATTTTCCTGCAGGAACAGTTGGTGTGTAACTGTGCAGTATTTCGTGTGCATGTGGTTTTTAACCTCTTGATGTAACTTCTGTGATTTGTAAGTTCATCATTCCCTTTGTGTGTTTTAATATTAAGAAGTTGAGAAAATAATCTTGAGTGTGTGGAAGTAACTTGGTCTAACCTCAAGTTGGTATGAAGCATTAATTCTGAGGGGAAAAAAAATTAAGTGTAATCAGGTAGGAGAAAGATAAACCCACTTATTTCTTAACATGGTTATGGAATTTGGGAGAGGACTATAAAACTGGTGTAGGGTTAGTTGACTGCTCCATAGGTGATTCATTTAGTGAATCCTGGGGAAGGAGAGTACAAAGCACAGGTTTTAGTTGTTTTTTTGTAATGCTGTTTTACAACCCTTTGTCAAGGACTAAGAGCACAGCCTGCTACTGAAAAAGTGAACAGAATTTGGGTAACAATCAAATTGCTTGTTATTGTAACAGAAGTTCTCGTTAGTGTGACATTCATTGGTGAGGATTACATACCTTCATGCTGTCCTTAGCTAATGAAGCACTGCCAAGTGTATGTGGCAGTTCTGGGCTGCATAGAGACATAAGTATCCAATGCTGTTGCATCATTTGCATGTCATTCTCTTAGTGCTTCCTCTCTTGGCAGTTTCAGAAATTTCCTTTGCTTATGGGAAATCATGGCTTTATTTTTATTTTTTGTCTAGTGTAGCTATGCTGAGTCAATCTTACACTCAGCTAATGCTTCATCTCAGTGTTTTTAACCACTTAGCACTGAATTTTGAGTCTCAGTGCATGTTCATTTCCAGGAATTGGTTCACACTACATTTGGTTTTAGGGTCTGACCAATCCCTGAGCCAGCAGACTTGTTTGTTCAGCAGCTAATATAGGTGTTTACTAAATATTTGTATCCATCTAAAGCAAACCTAAAGAAATCTACTAGTTTGAAATTGTCCTAAGGATTCTGTACTTTATCAGCTATATTTGTAGCAACAATGCAAAGAAAGACAAAGGGATTCAGGGATTGTGGCCCTGATGAGAGATCAACCACTTGTATTTTTTGTTAAATCATTCCACAGTCAGCAAGAGATAAAGGAACATTCAAGATTTATTCATAACAGTCAAAAAATAAGTATTTACATCAGTGTTATACTAAACACTAATTAGGATTTCTTACTACACCTATTGATTTTTTTTAAAAAATAATTTTGTAGATTGACTATTCACAGCCAAGTTAGCACAACACCACACTGAGTTATAAATACAGCATCAAAAGAAATAGGAAAGTCTGTTTGGCATATCCCAGTGATGCTAAAGATGCATCTGTTGGAGCAGTGCTGTAATTAGTCTGTTGGCTAATTAACCTGGCAAAGTATTTCAAGTGCCTGTAGTACATGATTTGGTCACTAGTACTGACTGTGTTGCCAGATTGGTACATTTAATACCTCTTCTTTGTAGTTTGTGACTATCAGTCCTTTGGATTTTCCATTATCCTTTCATTTTTCAGTGATGCAAAAGAATTTCCTTTGCTTTTACCATTTTGAACAATCAAATTATGTGTTTAGCTTCCAAAATCTGACCATACAGACCAGGGTCTATCACAAGAGCCTTATGAAGTGAGGCCATAGCCATATACAAAGGCTTTTTCTTGCAATTAAGCAGATGATTTTATTTTTTTTGCCATTTGCCTGTTAACTAAAATAGTTTGTTAATAGCTCATTAATACAGGCTAGGCACATGTAAACAGATGGCACAAGTAATTGCTGCTGTAAAGGAGACAGTTTCACCCTGAAAGACCCACCAAATAGTGCTGCAGTCCTGTCTAGCTCAGCAGAATAGTAACAGATCTATTTTGTCAGGTGTTTTAAATAAATATTTAATTATGTACTTTTCTGATGTTCCATAGTCACACTGGACACATCACAGTGCAGTGATGTTTGTCTCCTAGAGTTAAAGATTCCATGAAAGTCTAGCTGGAATGAAGACAGTGAACAGCAGTATTGTTTACATGTAGCTTACACTGGTTCCCATGCACATGTTACAGAAGTATCTCTACTGTAATCTCCTGTCCCCAGGGCTGTTTGCAGCTGTATGTTTAATTAAGTGTAACTACAGAAAGAAAATAGGCTTATTACCATCCCTGTCTTCCTGAGGGCCAGTACTGCATTCCAGACCAACCAGGCATGGGCTAAGCTTTTCCTGAACCATTTTGACTGGTCTAAAGGCTTATGATCATCAGTACTAGCCATTTTAGACAGCATGTCATTGTACAGAAAGAGACCATGCAGTAGTTCTAGTTAGAGAACTGTCATTTAAAACCAAAAAGATCATGGTGGAAATTGTTGTGCTTACCTTATGGAGCACAGCAAACACCATTCTCAGAGTTACATGTTACATTAATTAAATGTTGTGACTTCTCCTTGACATTGCACATGTAAAAATCACATGATTTAAAAAAAAAATAATCACTTCATATGAAGCACCAGCTTTGCATCCATCAGTTTGTCTGCTAGTCTCAGACTCACATTTCCTGCATTGTTCAGCATCTTTTTGAGCTGGGTGAAGATTTGTGACCATGCCAACTTGTCAACATCCTGATAAAAGCAAGGGTTTCATGGACAGGATTATGTACCATTCTCCCCATTCTGGAGCACTGGCTTAGATAAAAAGAGAGCAGGACATGTGCTAGTGAAAGGCATGAGGGATTAAAATCCTTTATGGAAACCAGTCTAGCAAGAGCCACTGCCCTTGCCAGCATCCAGCTGAATTTCCAGGTTGCAATAGCATGTTAATATTCTCTGCCTTACACATAAGTTATAAAAATAAAAAAACATTACAAAAGATCTTTCATACAACACCACATGAACATACCATGGAAAAGATGACTGAATAACAGGGTAAAACACATTGCCAGTCTTGGTTTCCAGACTCTGGATATGAGTCCCATTCCTCTCCTAACACCTGTTTCTTATTACAATATATGGCAAAACAGCACAAAGGAGAGTTACCTGTAATGTGTGGCTACACTGACAACATTAAATGCTACGTGGTGGTAAGTCTGAGTAGCAGAAAGAGGTAAAACTTTCCTGCAACAGCATCAAGCTGCTCCTGGCCACTCCTGATAGGCATGAGGTTTGAGTAGTAGTGTTCTTGGTCAACGCTGGAACATCATCTCCAATCTTCCAAGGTAGGTGTTAAAAACCTGCTGTCATTCAGCATTTCATCCTGGCTTAACAGGGTCTGAAAAAACAGGATGGGGAAGGAGTGAGCAGGGTTGGTTAGAGGCCCCTAGGTACAGCCCTAGCTGCAATGAGATCAGGCTCACAACAGAGGGGGTGAGAGCTACGTCCAGTCAGAAGGAATTTCTTGAACACAGCTTTAAAGAGACTTCTTTGATTGAGGAAATTCTTAGAGATTTTGTGTTTGGCATGTGACTCATGTTATATAATTCTTCATTATCTTTCAGTCACTTATTTTTATCTCTTAACAAATTAGCCTCTATGGAGTGAGGAATTAACAGTGAGGGGTTTTGTTTGTTTTCCATGGAGCTTTAGCTCATGTAAATTTGAGTCTGTACCTCATTCCAAGCCTTTGCTCTGACTGAAGCATTTGGTCGTGGTTACCTGCAAAATCTTTGAAGACTTGTTTTCATTTAAGGGGATGAATATCTGTCATCGTGTGAAAGAGAGAGCAGAGTTCATGAAAATTTAAACAGGCCTAAATGCAACAATTTCTAGAGCAAGCCTAAAGCAGGTTTTTTTAAATGTCTAACCAGGCTATAAAGGGGTATTTAATAAGAATAGTGACCCACTTAACTCCCACCAGCAGTGACCTACTGCCACTTAACAACAGCAGAAAACATTTGTGACTTTAAAGCAATGAGTACATACCGTGAGTTGGCTTATGCCTTGAGAGAGAGCCCCTATTTGCATTACTGTGCCTTCTGAGGGTTCCATCTGTAAAAGCATTCAGGAACTAGTTCAAATCAGACAGTATGTGCAATTTTAGTCACTCTACATGCATCTTTGGGAGGGATCTGTGCCTGGACAAATGGAGTTTGGTAAGTTTAAAAGTTCTGATTTCTGCACATTAACAAAACTGCCTCTATACCATTACTGCATAAGGTACATGAAAACACATTTAACAATGAGAAGAGTGACCCAGAAAGATTCATTCCATGAAACTTGGGCTTTAAGTCACAGAAGAAAATAAAAAGCTTATCTGATGTTATCAATGAAAAGTAGTATTTTCCAGATGGTGTAACACTACTTAACCTTCTGCTAGGCTTCTTTGACAGGCAAGAAGAGTCCTTGATGATATACAGTCCTACCTCTTTTCACATGCAAACATCAGTTCTAGGGCATTGCAATGTTATTGCATGACCACATGCTCAGAAGTCATGCTTAAGTGAAAGACCATGCTGCTAGAGAAAAATTCAGGATTTCTGTGATGCTTGAACAACTGCATAGTGCAAGTTCTTGGCTCAAAGTTAATGCATTCCCTCACAACTCTTAGCTGAGCAAGTGGACATCCATACTAAATCACAGCCAGGATTTGGTATTCTCCCTGTTTAAGGAGCAGTGTTTTACTAAGGTGTACACTGAAAAAGACAATGGTTAGATAATGAACACAAATGAGATGTTAGATGCACTCACCATGCACATGAAAGAATTACCTTCACAGTTAGTCTTTTCAGTGTTGTGACCATTCTCTTATCAGGCTTAAAATGTTTTTATCTCACTTAAGGTCACTGGAGATGGGGGTTTACCCCAGCTGCCTCTGTCTGGCTCTTGTGTGTTGCCAAAGTTCACACAAGGCTTCAGGAGCTCCATTTTTCAGGGCTTACATCCCTTTACACAACAGCTAAGTTAAAATAGAATTTGAAGGTTTTTAGTCTTCATCATTGGTCTGTTTGATGTCTAGAGAGTTGCATTCACAAGTTCACTGCTACATAACAGAAGCAAATTATTTAAGTATTGTTTTATTAATAACCTTATTCATTACTGATGCATTGTTTTCACATATACTCTCTAAGCAGAACTACTCCCCACTGTACACAATGAAAGAAAAATTCAGTTGGATTCTTTTGATTAATGTTTGTTAAAAAATACAATCCAGTTGTACTTTCATATAACTTGATAGCTTTGTACAAATTTGCCCAAATGAAGTTATTGCATTAAAAAAACCCACCCATAGAGATAATGAAAAAGTAGTGTGCCATACTGAGGTTATGAAAGCTAGAAGTACAAAAGTCTCATCTTTACTGCATCCACCCCCTTAACTGTCAAAATACATCAAGCTTCATAGTGTAAAGGTGTCACATTCCTGAAAAAGGGCTTGAAGATGGATGAGTTTATGATGATGTTGGTTAAAAAAAAAAATAACCTGACGTTCCTAGCATAGAACTCTTTCCAGTGTCCATAGCCAGTACTTTCTCAGGAAGTTCATGCGGATGTAGCAAATTGTTACGAGCTAACATTTGGTTATTTGCAAGCTTTGGAATGCATGGAGAGGATGAGATGAGAATGGCATCAGTCTGTCTGTCCCACCTGATCCAGTTCCCTATCAGAGAAAGGACTGAGGCCTTTGTATCCACCATAGTTTTTTGCAGTCCCATTCATAGCAGCTGCGTTTGTATCCATAGGACAAATGTAGTCTGTGGATTCATCAAACTTCTTTTTCCTTAAGTTTCCAAAATGCGAAAATCCAAGTTTCTTTGGCTAAAATAAGAAGACAGCACCAGGAGCTTTGAGTAAGACAAGGAAATTTGTTCTTCAAACATTCAAAATCCTCCCCTTTTTCATCTACTGCTATACCCTGCTCATTGAGACTCTGAACTAAACAGATGTGTTTTCAAACTGGGAGTTATAGCTGATAAATGCATAGTGTGCCTTCTAAGGAAAGACAGGATGGGCTGCATGCTTAGTTCAGAAGCTGATTTAAACAGATAAAAATTAAAAGGTTTGGCATATAGAATTAAGGACAATATAACACTCCTTAAATTGACCTCTCCCTGCCCATGATTGTCCCAGAGAAGTCTGAACTTCTGCAGTTTGTCCTGGTTGACAGCAGTACGTACCCGAACTTTGGCAGTGGTGGTCAGAGGTGTGTATGCTGCTGACTCCATTATTTCTCTTTTTTCTTGTTGTGCCTCTGGCCCAATTAACACATTGAAGTTGGTGGTTAGGTGGCGGCGCAGGAGGGTCTTCTGAGGTGGGATGTTCAGGAGCATGGCCAGCGCATCGCCGTTGAAGCGAGGTTCAAGGATCTGTGAAGAAATGGCAGAACACGAGCCAGCGCGTCACCGTTGAAGCGAGGTTCGAGGATCTGTGAAGAAATGGCAGAACACGTTTTTATCTGGTCAAATATTTGCAATTTCTCACTCTCACTAAGCTATCTGTCCACACTAGACCTTCTGTAACTCACTCGTGATACAATACTCACTGGAGTTGAATGGCAAATAGATGAGAGGAGCCAGCAAGAAATGCTGAGTGTGATCAGTCACCGTTGAAGCGAGGTTCGAGGATCTGTGAAGAAATGGCAGAACACGTTTTTATCTGGTCAAATATTTGCAATTTCTCACTCTCACTAAGCTATCTGTCCACACTAGACCTTCTGTAACTCACTCGTGATACAATACTCACTGGAGTTGAATGGCAAATAGATGAGAGGAGCCAGCAAGAAATGCTGAGTGTGATCAGGCAAATAGATATTTAGACTTAGCATCAAACCATACATTTGTTTAGATTGAACAAGTTTGTTTTAGAGCAGAATTTTCTGCTCTACTCAGAGTATAAACTTTGTCTTAGTGCAATTTCTTGTACTTCATATTTTTGCAAGTCTACAGCAGGAGAATCATGGTGTTCTGGAGAGGAATATATACGTATTCTGGGGAGGAATAACCCCAAGCACTGGTACAGGTTCAGCACTGACCTGCTGAAGAGCAGCTCTGTGGAGAAGGACCTCAGGGTCCTGGTGGACAAGCTGTCCATGAGCCAACAGTGTGTCTTTGGGGCCAAGAAGGCCAATGGAATCCTGGGATGCATTAAGAAGAGCATTGCCAGCAGGTCAGGGAGGTGAGGTGATCCCTCTGCTCAACCCTGGTGAGGCAGATCTGGAGTATTGTGTCCAGTTCTGGGTTCCTCAGGACAAGGAGGACATGAAGCTCATGGAACAGGTCCAACAGAGGGCAAGGAAGATGCTAAAGGGACTTGAGGCAGATCTGGAGTATTGTGTCCAGTTCTGGGTTCCTCAGGACAAGGAGGACATGAAGCTCATGGAACAGGTCCAACAGAGGGCAAGGAAGATGCTAAAGGGACTGGAGCATCTCAGTGATGAGGAAAGGCTGAGGGAGTTGTGGCTGTTCAGTCTTGAGAAGAGATGACTGAGAGGGACCTCATTAATGGATTCAAGTACATGAATGGGAAGTGCCAAGAGGATGGATCAGACTCTGCTCAGTGGTGGAAACCAATAAAACAAGGTAACAGCAAAAACTGATGCACAGGAAGTTCCACCTGAATATGAGGAAGAACTTCTTTCCTGCCCAGTCCCTGAGCACTGAACAGATTGCCCAGAGAGGTCATGGATTCTCCCTCACTGGTGGTAGACACAAACCCACTGGACACAATCCCGAGCCATGTGCTGTAGGATGGCTCTGCTTGAGCAGGGAGGTAGGACCAGATCACTCACTGTGGTCTCTTCCAACCTGAGTCTGTGATTCTGATTCTGTATTTCAGAACTTTGGCTTTATCAAGCTGCAAACAGTTCTGAATGTTTTGAATTAAAGAAATGCCATTCCTGATTGCTGGCAGGACTGCTGCGAGTTCAGGCCAGTTATTTACCATGGCTCAGAATTCTGGTAAAGGCACTCCAAGAAACACTCAGTGATGCCTTATCAATAAGTAACTCTCTCATAGCACAGTTCAGAGGGTTTTATGTGCTGCTATCAAACACTCATGCACAGCTTAGCTTTGATCATAAAAAAATGGTTCA
>NW_008689595.1:15574-37424 GCF_000695815.1 Acanthisitta chloris
TTTGTAAAATTAAGATGCATGGATCAGATAAAGAGGCTGCTTAGAAGGCCTGATCATACTGTCATATTGCAGATGGATTTATTCCCTCCTGCTTGACAAACACCAGGTAAGAGGTGGTTTATATTACAGTCTACCCATTTTTAGTAGATACTTAGTAAAATGTTAGAGACTCACGATCAGGCCCCCGTGCACTCCACTGCCTCGAAGGTTTGGTGCATACTCTGCCAGGTCGACTGATCTGAGCCATTCCATCACTCTGTGGTTGGACCACTGAACCACTTCAGAAGGTGACACGTTATTCTGTTGAAGTAACCAGAAAAGGGGATGACACTACAGTCTGCATTGTCTAAACAATCAATATATATCCTCAGTTCCTCCCCTTCCTCAAAGAGCAGTAGCTCTTCCCTGACTCTAAGGTATTGTTTCTGTTCAAGGCCTCTTCCAAACAGCCTCTGACAAGGTGGCAACACTAGTCTAGCACAGATGAAACCCATGTATGGCATCAAGTGGTGAAACAGTAGAGACTACAGGTGCTAGGTATAAAAAGGCAGCACTTTGAGAACAGAGTTATTGAGAGTGTTTAATACTAAGACCAGGTTAAAAAAAAAACCTTATAGATTTTCAGTCAAAAATTAGGACAGGCAAAGAAAAGCATTTCAGATTATTCTTTTGGTAGCTGAATCAACTTTTTTTACCTATGCATATAATTTCTAAAGGGAAGTGCATGAGATTCAACTAAGAACTGCCTCAAAGTGAAGGACAGAGTAGGTATCTATTATCAGTGGGTACATGTTACATGGTAGAGCTGGAAAGCAGCATAACTACAGCTTTAGGTGCAATTCCCTAGTAGCAAAGATTCTGTTGTATCATTGTACACTGCAAACTTTCTATCCCCTTTTGCTGGAACCAGGTAATTAGTGCTTAATTTATTTCAACATTCTTTTACCTCCTCTATTGGTCTCCTGCGTAGACAGTGAGGATTAAATCCATTGACATGCAGCACATGAATGGCACATTTGATACTCAGATGATGCAACTGACTGGTGACTTTCAGAAAGAGAAGGTCATTCTGTGAAGGAAAAAAACTTTTAGGTGGCACAGAACATGCAATAAAACAGGGACATTCACCAAGAAGAAAGATTTTGAAGCTTGCGTGGAAGTTTTATATAAATGATAGTAACTGTGGTTTAAGTAAAATGAAAGTTTAAAGAGGGTTTTTAAGGATGGAGGTTTGGAGGTTTCTGTTGTTGGTTTGTTGGGTTTTTTTAAAACATTGCTGCTTTTAGTTCACTGAATGTTGTTGCTAACTCAGTGTGGAGGACAATGTGCTCCAGAACTTACATGTAAAACAGGTCATTTTATCTTAAATTGTGGTGTGCTATGAGATAGTGAGAGAAGGACTCTGCAGAAGTTAGCTGTAATGTATGAACTATTTTATGTACCTTAGGAGGAGTAATCATGCACTACGCAGCACAAATGAGTTACTATTGGCACTGTTTCTGTCTTGTAAAAATTCTTTAACAGCTCACATTCAAGGGAAAATTGTAAAATATTTTGCTCAATATTTTGTACAATATTTTAATTGTAAAATATATTTGGTTAAACTGAGGAAAAAGGGTTGTAGCTTACCACAGTTAAGTACTGCAACATCCTTCCATCTACTCTGGATTCATGAAACTGGTCTTTGTACTGGGGTAAGCCAATGTCATCAAGCCATCCTGCAGATACAAGAGAGAACCAAGTCTAGACCAGGGAGAATGAAGCCTTTCTCCCCTCTTGTCTAGCATTCAGGTAGCTTATCCAACCTATTCTCCTTTCCCAAGGACAGCCTCTTACCAGAAGCCTAGAAGCAATTCCCACCAGAGCTTTGCCCACACTACCCCTGTTGATATTTGACATAGTGTGTGATGGAACTTATGACTTCTGCACCAGAATGCAGCTCTTGCAGTGTGTGATGGAACTCATGACTTCTGCACCAGAATGCAGCTCTTGCTAGATTTGGCACCCAACCCCTTCCCCTCCCTTTACTTCCCTGCAATCTGACAGTATGGAAAATCATACTATAAGCTGTACACCTGGATGTCAAGAACAACACAAAAATCCTCGTTCTACTATGGTGAAACTTAGTGCTTTTTGAAAGATGTTTGGTAACAGCTTACACATGCCTCAGGAAGGCCATTCATAGGGGGAAATTCCTTTCCAGACAATGCCATGAAAGTTCAAACACTTACGCGTCACCCAGATATGATCAAGTTGTGCAGACTTCTCATCTTGTTTTGCATTTATTGATTTAATGGCCAAAACTAATTTCTTCCTGTGCAGTGGATGCTTTATCCCCATTTCCTGCAACAATAACCATTAACAAAGGGTTTGCCTTGCCTCTGGCTCTTTTCACCTCACTAGGTGCCTACAAAAATTGATGCTACATATTTCAGAACGGTAGAACCACCAGTGGTTTGAAGGGGGGTCTGGTTGTAGAGAATCAACAGGTGACAGGTGATTACCTTTTCCATGTCCTGAGGTGTTGCAGTTAACAGTGTATGTCCTGACGTCACCCACTGCCGTGCAAAAATGACGTACTGACCCAGCCCGAAGTCCTCAAGCCAGTTACAAACCCTTTCAGTGCTCCACTGAGCAAACGGGGCATTGTAGTCACTGAAAAGTAGAGGAAATGTTGGAAAAATCATAAAGGAAAGAATGACTGGTCATATTGCAAAGCTCATCACGTGCTAGAGGCAATACTGCAGCCAATGTGCCAGTGTGCTGTGTTCTGTGCAGAGGGAAGAGCCAACAGCCACTTTGCAGCAGGTGCTGTGGTACTGCTGTCCTGTTGATTTGGCTGCTCAGCACATTTGACACCACCACCCATGGTAAGCCATAGAAGGGAAAGGAGGAGCTGTTACCTCTTCTGGCCCTTGGTGTCCTTGGAGCGGGATAACCGAGGTCCAGCTGTGGCACGGAGACCACCTCTCCGAAACTCTGCCAAGCCCAGGTCGTCTGCAGGGAAGTTACCTGACTGAGTTCTTCTTATTCTTTCAAGACAAGAGTGCCACGACAATACTATTAGCTTGTGACAGAGGACATCTGTTCCCTGTGGAACAGTGACAACTAGAAGCTGTGTTAATCTTCCTGTAAAGCACAAACACCAAATTCAAGCGGTAGCTGAAGAAGTTCCAGTAAATGCAATCTAGACCTAATTCTGGGGGGAAAAAACAGCACCACAGAGCTCCAATTAATTATCCAGACTTGTAAGTGCTGCTGTCCTGAAGCAGGTCAAGTGAGCACAGTACAACTCAGTTCCCCTGCTGTTTTTTCCTCCTCCTGTTTTCTCTCAGTTTTTACCCAATGCCTTCTGTAATGAACAATTTCCTTAATTTTTCATGCCATGCTAAATTTACAGCATTAAGATGACCAGTATGTTATTTCTTTCACCAGCATGATGCTGTGAACACACTCCCATCCATTTCTCTACACCCCTGTGTACACAGAGACATCCATGCAATCCTTGAGCTGCTTTCTCTTGTTTTCCTGAATTTAACTCATTCTTCCTGTAGATAATTGTAGCTCTTTGTGGGAATTGGATTCACTTGCAGCTGAAATGCTTTGACAGGGAATAAATAAAATGAGCTTACTTTCCCCAGATTTTCCTGATCCCTTTTGGACTCTTTTTGCTTTCTGGACACCATGGAGATTGTGGACCAGAATCCGTTCCAGAAGAAAGAGCTGAGAGGTCATCTGAGACTACTCTACCATCCACGTTCTCTGTTTCTCCTGGATTAAGAACAGTATTATAGTCACATTAGATGCTAATTATGAATAAAGTTGTTACCTGGGAGACTGAAGGTTAAATGCAGAACATAATCAAAAAGTACAGATATGTATAAAATTGTTCTTGCCTAAAAAAAATAATAAATCCATGCTCCAAAGGTGAACAGAACAGTAGCTGTACATTTCATACAAAAAAAAAAAAGGAAAGGAGTAAAACATTGGGTAAAATAGTACTGTCATTTCAGTCATTTGTATTTAACTACATTATTGAATTCATTCAAGGTCTTCAGACTTTCACCTTGCCTATTCTTAATACCTCTTCCATCAAATTCAGTGGGAATTTTCCTGACTTCAGTGGAAAGAGAACAAAACCAGGAATAAGATTCTTAAAAAGAAATCTCATTCGAATGTACAGCAAAAGCTGTTACTTCATTTCAGTACTGCACGGAAGGAATTCACACTGGATGGGTATTAGTATTTCAGAGAGAAAGGGAGGGGGAAAGGAAAAAGAGTAAGCAGAAAAATCCATGTTAAAGTTGCATCTTGTTTGGATACAGTACCTAGCACGGGTGCACTGACACTCCTGCCGCGATCTTCAGTCATCCCAAGAAGCAGAAAAGCCAGATGAAGAAGCAAAGAAGATATAAAACACCAGCAAAATAAAGTTACAGAAGAGCAAAGTAGTAAGCTAAGCATTAAAAGCAGAAACAAAAAGAAAAAGAAGCAGTTATGCTTGACATGGAAGTGAATATGCATTGGTGTACACAAGGCCCAAGAATTCTGCATGGGTCATCTTGAATAGATAGGGATGATAATTCATCTGGTTTGGGTTTTTCTAACATTCTTAGACAGTTTTAATACATTAAGCACATACTACAGAGCTCCACAAAGTCTGCAGAGTATCTGAAATGAAGCGTCTAAGATTACATCAAATTGCTCTGAAAGTGAATATGCATTGGTGTACACAAGGCCCAAGAATTCTGCATGGGTCATCTTGAATAGATAGGGATGATAATTCATCTGGTTTGGGTTTTTCTAACATTCTTAGACAGTTTTAATACATTAAGCACATACTACAGAGCTCCACAAAGTCTGCAGAGTATCTGAAATGAAGCGTCTAAGATTACATCAAATTGCTCTGAGATACAGAACCCTGCAGAGTATCTGAAATGAAGCAATGTCTAAGATTACATCAAATTGCTCTGAGATACAGAACTGGAGGTGGAATGAGGTCACTGCACATGCAAGAAACAAACTAACCTGCCTAAAAAAATTCTCTTAACTCAGTGTATTTAAGAAGCCATTGCTTGTTTCTAGAAAAAGATCAATTTCCTTTACAAGCTCAGCCACCCTTGGATAATCCTGCAGTTAAAGGTATAACAGTATGGCTCAGGTGTTGCCTACAATGTTTCAATCACAGAAAAACTCTTGAAAAAATCCTAAACAACCACAACCTATTGCAATCTTGAAACTAAAGTACCCCAGCAGCTATTAGGACCATGAGGCCTTAAAATAAACAAACCTCCAACAAATAAAACAATGCCAAACAAACAAAAAACTCAAAGTGATTTCTAAAGTGTAGAAACACTTCAGAATCACAAGGGATGCTCTTGTGCCTGAGCTCCCAAGCTCTTCGATTGTTGGCACATAAATGGTTCTGTGCCTCACTGTAACATTTTTGTCCCTAAATTCATGCTTAAGTTGTCATTGTAAAGAACCTTCTCCAGGCTGAACAGCCCCAACTCCCTCAGCCTGTCCTCACAGGGGAGACACTCCAGTCTCTTATCACCTTTGTGGCCTCCTCTGGACTTGCTCCAACAGTTCCATGTCCTTACACTGAGGACACCAGAACTGTGTGCAGTATTCCAGGTGGGTCTCACAGGAGTAGAGTAGAGGGGAAGAATCACCTCTTTGCCCTGCTGCCCACACTCCTGTGGATGCAGCCCAGGATTTGGCTCTCTGGGCTGAGCTCACACTGCAGCTCATGCTGAGCTTCTCTTCTCATCCTCCCCCCAACCTGTAGGTGTGGCCTGGGATTACCATTACCATATCCCATGCTATGTCCCAGTCCCTCAAACAGTTTGCTCTTCCCCCTGCTCACACCCCCCTGGGACACCTGTGGGTACATACTTAGGCCTGGGACGCCGTTGTCCTCACTGTCACTCATGCCACATCCATCTGCTGAGTTATATGTTCCCTGCTCTCCATTCTGTAAACCTGTAGGTGTGGCCTGGGATTACCATTACCATATCCCATGCTATGTCCCAGTCCCTCAAACAGTTTGCTCTTCCCCCTGCTCACACCCCCCTGGGACACCTGTGGGTACATACTTAGGCCTGGGACGCCGTTGTCCTCACTGTCACTCATGCCACATCCATCTGCTGAGTTATATGTTCCCTGCTCTCCATTCTGTAAGGGTCGGGGCAGCTTTCCTGGCAAGGTTTGGTACTTGCTGCCTTTCACAACTGGCTTGCTCTGTTTTTTTTTTTAAAGAGGACAAAATAAAATAAAGAAAAAAATCAAATCACTCATTGTATTTTCCATTCAGTACACAATATTTTTAAAGCTGAGAAAAAAAAACATTTGAAGTTCATGGTTCAAAATGACATCACCTTGTGCTTACAGATAATTTAAACCCAACAGTCAGCTGACAGTTTTTTAGCTAAGACACAACCTTCTCTTCCCTCATCTGCCCTTCTCTCTTGAGCCACAATCTATATTACATTAAAATACATGTTGAATATTACCTATTTTTGTCATAAGAATTTTTCTAGCTGTCTCCCTTTCCTCCAGGACCTTGGCACTATAGAATAATTTGGTCCTTCAAAGTCAACTTTGATAGCACCAAGAATGTGTTTAATTACTTCTCAAACCATTTTCTGCACTGACAATTTTCTCCCCTTATTTTGCACCAGACTGTCTATGTTTCTGCTTCACTATTGTTATCTTGCTGGGATTTAAAACAAAATTATTTGCATACCCCAAATCTCCTCAAATATTTCCCACCACTCCAAATGTAAAGATGGATGAGCCATCACTCTGGGCAAAAAAATTTATATCCCCAAATTGTCAAAACTACAGGAACAGAGAGGCTTTTCCAGAGAAGCAATGAACATGCAACTCCAACTGACATCAGTGGGAGTGGTGTATATTTTGGAATAAGCTGCTCCTGGTGAATGTTTCAGTAATGGAGGTTACCTAGGAAACCCTTTTACTGAAAAGATGCAAACCATGTTTAGCAAATAGAAACACACAGTATGCTCCTGTTTGGTAACCCCATTCACACCAAATTGTGTTCAAACACTGTGACAGGATGATAGATTCAATATTTAACAAGATAACCACTGCTTTATCTATTCTTATTTCAAGGCCTTGGGGGATTTTTGGGTGCTCCAAACACAGGTCAGATTGCTTAGTTCCTCAGCTCCTGCTCCTCTTGGGCAGCTGCAGAAGTACTTTTGTCACTGACTTGTACCATGAGTAGAGAAACAACTTCTTACATCAGCACTGCATTTTCTGAAACTGTCTGACTTCAGCTTCTACCACCATGCAACAACTTTTTATTTAAAAGAAAACCCAGATGTCCCTCTGCAATCCTTACCCCTGTTCTCAGAGTCTGTCAAAACATTTCAAAAAGAAAATGAATCCAAAATGAAAGCCCAGCCATACCATCCCAGCACATCCCAGCAGAGAACTGACAGGAAGGTTTGCAGTTAATATACCTCTTGCTCTACAACAGGCTGTGCTGGTTTTCCATCTACATACTACGGAGGTGCAGGGAGGGGAATTTCAAGGTTTTGTGGAAAAAAAGCAACAGACAAATGTTAGTATTAACATACATACACAGAACATCAATTGTAGTCTTATTACTCTAGTGATGCTGCTTAATGCATGGACAATATGTTATAAGGTCTGTTATCACTTCATTCCATTTCAATCCAGTATCTAATACTAATTGTGCTTTTTCATTCCCCACAAAATTTGGGCCTCGTTTAGGTTCTGTTGTGATCAAAGGAATTCTGCTGTTTTCAGGTTTCTGGGTGGTCCCTTTGGATTTCTTTTCAGCTGGGAACACACATCTGTTTAATGGTGAGAACAATGTGAAAACGACTGACATAAAAACCCATAGACAATCCTGTAAGGATCTGGCTGAAATCACAGAACTGTCACAGAAATGAGGTGATGAAATACCACCACAGCTAGGTCAGAGACACCAATGTGGTTTATTATTCTATTATTATAATTGCTGGAAGCAATTGGATGAGCTTTGTGCAGGGCAGAACAGTTCCAGTAAACAGTACAGCTAGCACAGGTTCCCTTGGACGTACTCAGTCAGCAAAACAAGTTTTCTTGGCCTCCGTTTTGGTTGTAACATTCACATTTAGCCACTTACATGCACAGGGAGGTCTTAGTTATTTCACTAAGAGGCCTAATGCCTAAATTAGGGTGCACAAGTTCAATGCCTTGCTACACTTCCCTGATATCCTTGGTAGGTTTTCTTCCTCTGTGAACCCTGATTTACTGGACAGAGCAGATTTACAGCTTCAGTGTGTAGGTACAGCCTTTTCACATCATCTCCCAGAATCAAATGAAGATTTTGGATTTCAGCCAGGAAAATAATTGAAAAGTTATGAGAAGAAAACAGACCTTGGTGAATTCTACACAGAGTGAAATGTTAGTTCTGATTTGCCACGTGTGTACGACCACAATCAAAGTGCAATGCAAATTTCACACATTTTAGTCAGTCAATGTCATCTTTGGTGATTTAAGAAACAAACTTTTGAAAATGTAAGAAAATATAAGGAAAAAAAAAAAAAAGAAGAACTGGAGCATTCATATTACTAGGATCTGTTTTAAATGGCATTACTGGGTATGAGTAACCTGGTATTAAGCCTGATTTGAATACAGAAAGGATCAACAAGTCCCACAAGGCATAATTGAAAGTGTAGAAAAATTTCAGTGTACATAATGACCAAACAGGGCCATAATGTAACAACACTTTGAAAATCAAAAGTCTTCTGGAATGGAATTAAAGCCTTTGCAGGAATCACAGTGCTCCTGCTGTTTCAACTAAGGCAGCATCACTACCACCTTCAGGAATGTCATTTATACCAGAATTCTAAGGGAGCAATACTCCTAGTTACATGCAAACACTCAAAAAAGGAATTCTGTGTGGAAATAATATCCAGTCCCAACATTTAACTACTTTCAGGATTTGCTGCCTTAACATTTTTAGCGATTTGGAAGTAAAAATTACTTTTAAAACAGCTACAAACAAAATAATCCTGCAGTTCAACACAATGACTCCTCATTATTTCTCATATGTCTCTGAAATATTTTTGGCTCTCTCAGGTGAAAAACTGGTTTTGAGGCTGTGGATATATGTGTGTGGCAACCAGTTTGTTTATTCTCAGGTTGGCAATGGGGTGAAAAAAGAACCTGAGCTCTTTTATCATTAGGGCTTTTTTCCCCACATACAATGTTACTATAGGTGAAGCTAAAACAATATTTAACCTTGATCTTGAGTCTTTTAGCCATGATATTAAACACCAAAAATTGTGATGAGAAATAAACCAACCTTTTCCAGGGATTCACTCTGCAAATCTTCTAAACTACTTGACTTTTTCTTCTGTGGAGCCCTGAAAAAAAAGCCACAGGCAAAAAAGCAACAGTTGATACAACATAGTATGTTTGCACATGCCACAAGTGTCTCATATGCACATAATGTCTGCATATACCAGATAATTCAGAATTAACAGGTTAATTCCCTTTGTTTTATTTTTTCTTCTAAAAATCACAGCATCAGAAATTGCACTAGATGAACAGAAATAGCAACAAGACATTCTCTGATCAAAGACAAGGCCCAACATGGTAAACCTCATATCTATAGATAACTTGTTAGAAGCTCTTGACAAGCAAAAGGAGTCAGCAATAACTCTGTGAGCAGTGTGCAGCACTAAGGGATTTATAAAGGGAAAATGTTTTACATTTCAATTACAGTTACTCATTCTTACCTATTTATGACTTCCAAAGATTCTTCTTGTGGAGAGGTCAAATTATTTGAAGATACTGGAACACTTCCACTTTAAATGGAAATAAAATACACTGTTTTCAGTACTGCATTAATAAATATATCTTCGGATCTCAAAAAGTACTGATTTGTTCCTATAATTCAAACCTTATACAACTAAGTATTGCAAACCTCCATGGTGTACACTGCTTTCTCAAGCATTTGGAAGTAAAGCAAAGCCAAGAGAAGATGGCAACAGTTAAACAGATGAAATAATACAGATTTAGGACAACCCACATGAAACACAAGAAAGAAAGGTCTTGCCTGATTTCCATAGCTTTGTGTGGCACTGGATGGAGCACAGCTGGTGGCAATTCTCCTGAAGAAACCTACATAAAATACAAGAGTTTCAAGCCTGATGCTGAATCTACTGTACCAAGAAGTACAAAAATTCACCCAGGGGCAAACCCTCATCTACATTGCTACAGAAAAACCAATGCCAACAAATCATATATACAGGAGAACTTGCTTCTAAAACATCTTTACTAAGTACCTCTGTTTTCAGTAATTCTCCTGGAGGATTATTCAAAAGATTCCACTTCCTTAAAGTTGCCTCAAGTTCCTCTTCAGTGCCACCAGAGACAGAAGAGCCTGTGAGCATTAAAGAATAGAAACAGAAGGGGAGAGAAACAGGGAAAACTTGTCACATTTAGGACCATATCAGACAGTCTAAATACTTTGGTTTCTAAATTCCCATTTAGAACACCATCATACTCCCTGTAGTACCAGCTCCATAACCCAGAGCATCATGGCTCTTTCCTGCTCACAGGTGCTCCCCAAAAACTCTGTTCCCCTGGGGGATGGTGCACTTGGGTCTGTGCAACCACGACGTGGAACTGTGGGGGTTACTGTTGAGAGCACCTACTCAGGGTAGCAGTGATGTGGCTATCTTGGGAGTTAACCTCAATATGCCTTTGGATTTCCTTTCAAGTGACAGACTTTCTTTAAATGAACATCCAAACGTTCAGAGAGAGATTTACTTGACTGTTGTTCCCTATTCTTGTGTGTCAAACACAAGTTTCCATTCTGCCATACAAGGCTTGAAAATACTGTGTTTGTTAATGTGATGATACATGTGGAACAAAACTGTCCTTTCAGAAGGTCAAGTTTCCCAGACTAAACTCAGTACTGAAAAATATTGTGGCATTTTCAAATGAGATTGTCCTAAACCCCACTCCACTTCTTGCAGGAGAACTGAGAAATGGAGCAAAGACTTTTTTCCCCCAGATTTTGAACTTAAATATATAATATTGTGTGCACCAAAACAACAATTTTTATGTATTGCCTACAGCACAGGAAACAAAAAAGCAGCTGCACAAACTTCAGACAGTAACACATAAGCCTGATCAAGACACACTGTGGTTCTCTCTGTGTCTGAAATAATCTGTACTTATGTCACAGCTCTCTCACTCTCCAACATGTAACAAAGATATGACTAACAAGACATGTTACTATAGACACATGTTTGAAAGGACTGTGAATAGCAGTGGCAGTGCCTGCAGTTTTTAAAAGACCTGATATCAGGGAATTATTCACAAGACATTTTACCATGAGCTGCAATCATGATCTCTTTGACCCTCCTGTACTGGCTCAGCAGCAGTGTGAGCTCCTCTATTCGACGATCCTGGGAAGAACATTCAACGAGATCATATTCAAAATCCTACATTTTTAACCTACAAAACACACTACTACATTGCTGGGATATCCATGGAAGCAGAACCAAGACTCACATGCCTTTTGGGGAATGTTTCTTGGCTTTTATTTACCATTGTACATCATATTTGCTGGACAGTATGAAATTACAGATACAAGGAAATCAGAAGTGTTTGACATTGCTAGTAAATTAGTTATTTAGAGAAGCATAATTTGGAAATCTTTCACTTCCAAGTGTGATGGCAATATCCTGGAGATGAGGCTCAATTGCCTGAAGTAGGCAGTGTTTGGTTTTACTAAACCTGCCATCATAAAGTGAATCATGTTTATGTTTTGTCTAGTTTAACAATCTAGTCATGTTCTTTAGTCCTGTCTGTAGGATATAGTCTCCATTCTGACATTGAACACACCTGTCTGAAGTTAGGCTGTCAAACCTGCCCAGAGCCAAAGAAATGAACATCTCATTGACATCTCATGAACATCTCATGAATTCTCTGACTCCACTCTTCCTCCAGCCCAGTGCTGTGACTACAGAGCCCTGAATCAGACTACAGAACCCTGAACTACAGAACCCAAGCAAGTGTAAAGAACTAGTTCTCACAAGCAGAGCTCAGGAAAGCCACAGAGGCAGAGAAGTGGTCACTGAAAAAAAGAAAAAAGAATCTTCCAGGGAAGTCAGCAAGTATTTAGGGGATACACTGAGCTCCTTCACTGCCAGAGCTGGGTCAGTGTCACAGGTATTTCAGTTCAAATCTGCTCCAGCACACATATGCTGCATCAGAAATCCACTGAGGTGTAGGAGTAACTGCACAGAAACCAGATCTTTACCACACTATGAGCTTTGTTCTCCCCTCTGGAATCTAAGGAGCCTCCCAAATTCTGCAGTCAGGTTAGCAAGGTGAGCCAGACCTTCTCTCTGACAGCAGCCTGCTGTCACAACCTCCCAGGGCAATGCCCCTCTTACAGAAAGTGTGTTGTTCAGAATATTTCAGAGATCCAAAACCATAACTCCATTCTTACTACTATGCAGAGGATTATTTTCTCACCTTTTCCTCATTTGCAGCCAACAATGTCTCCATTCCTATCTTCAATCGTTGAACTTCTTGATCTAAAAGCATTTGCAAAATGTTTTATGAAAAAACCCACTTGCTATATTTAGTGCAACTCTATGTTTTCTGATACTCTCCCTATGTTTTTAGAAGTCACCAAAACCATGTCAGTGGCATGGCCAAATGCACTAATAAACTACATTTAACTTAAGAGTTTCTCAGAAGCTATTAAAAGCATTGCACAACAAAAACATCCTGGGTTTGATTATAAAAGGCTACATAATAATATTTTAAACTATAAAAGTCAAGTAATGGAAAAAAGGAACATTGAAGGTTATTTTGCAAGAGATGAGAGTGTGTTTGCTGTTATATACTGAAGGAAATAATTTTAAGTAGGGCTGAAAGTGAATTCCATCTGACTGGAATGGTTTCAGTATGAATAACTAGGTTAAAATCTACATCATGAGCTGATACAGAATTGCCTCACACACAATTTGCTGTTCCATGAGAGAGGTAATTCAGGAATGTTATAGCCAAATCAATTAGAACACACACTCTGAGAATGTATGAGGGTGTTAATCATATCACCATAACTTTTCTGAACCAAATCGTTCACCTCTTCTCAAGTCCTCCAGTACCAACCTATAGTAAACCAAGTGTAAGTGATGGAAACAGCTCCTGAAATAGTTTATGTCTTAACTACCACTCCAGGGATTCATGCTTGGACATTAAACCAGACCCACTTACAAAAGACTATGAAAAACAGATATGGTAGGCATGAAGTGAGAGAGAGGAAACCAAATCAATAATGCTAAAGAGCATCTGTCAAATAAACCTTTTAAAACAGTCGAACATACAATGTCATAGCTAAACTATTTGCAAGAGCTGTAATTAGTTTTTATTGCAGCAATTCTGGAAAATGCACACCTTGCAATGATTAGGTTTTAAAACACGTAAAGGAACCTTGCAGACATTTCTCTCACAGAAGAGAACAATTAGGAACACAGAACATGCACAGACACAGCCAAATCAACAACCAAAGCCAGCAGCAGTGGGCAAGCAATTGGAAGGCTTTAAAAAAAAAAAAAAAAAAAAGGAGGAAAATCACAGTCCTACTAATTTCTCTTTAAAAACATTAAACTTCCAAAAGGACTAGTGTCAAGGTAGTTTTAAGCAGTCTAAGGCAAAATTTCCTTCCAGTATTTATTAACAACATCAAGTTTGGAACCATTCATTCAGACAGGCTGTTCTACATTTACTGCACTGATTTAAAGAGAGCCCAAACTCTCCTCCAAGGCAGAAGGCTTTCAATTAAAGCCACCTTGCCAGATATACTATGGGCTTTACATATGTGCAGATAAAACGAGGTGAAGGTTAAGCTTTGGCTCTGTTAACCTTGACAATGTCCCTTTGAAGTCCAAATCTGATTTGTGAACTTCTGACTTTGATTTCTGAAGTGAAATCCTACTGACCAGGGCGAGTAGCTGTTTGCTTGCTGCGAGCAATGAAAGCAGTGTCTCATGTATATGAGAATTAGACAGCCAAATCTAAACAAACATTGAACTGCTGCTGCAGAATGCATCTGAGTGATAATTGGTGTGAAAGGAACAGGGAGATAAAGCCAAAAGTGAATTGCAAGGCTTACGTTTTTCTTTTAGCCTTCTCCTATAAACTTCCTCTACGATGGTAAGTGGTGAGAGTCAAATAAAGTATGTAGAAAAAGCACATATTAGATCAATTTTGCAATTAGGATATGCATTCTAGCATACAAGTACATTGACATTATTTTTCAACTTTATTTGAGGAGACCACCTAAAAACCTGATAAATCAGTAATTTTTTTTTGCAGAAGGATTATTACTGTTTCCATTCAAATACAGTCTAAGTGCTTTCCTTCAATGTAGCCCAAAGAATCTGTGCAGGGTTTTGATTCTTCTGCCACTGAAATCAAGGACAGTTTCACCCATTTTCAGTGTGAACAGAACAGACACACTGCCAGAAGCTGAATACTGCTGAGCTCCTGATTTATTGTCATACCACTATCTTTCCTGTGAAAGCTCATCAATTATTAGGGAACCTCACAGAAAATACACAGTTCTATTATAGAAGAGTTCCTCTACAAAACACCACTGTTAGACAAGCTAATTTTTGTAGTCACACATGCAGTTCTCTACATGCACAAGCTCTGCAATTGAATGAGATCAGCACAAGTATATGTTAAGTCACTTTCTTGGAATAAACCACAAGAGGTTCTTAGCCCTGAGAAAGGGGTAGTAAAGCACCTGGCAAATTCCTTCCCCAACAAGGGCACCTTTGGAAGTGTTAGTTAACACCCACAAACGACGTTAATGCAGCTGAGCTGATGCACTGTGGTAAGCTACACACAAACATTCCTGCATGGGCAAGTGTCAGTACTGCAGAAGAAAAAGGCCACTAATACCATACTGCTCATGGCCCAGCAACTGGCAGAAGCCCCAGGGAGTGAATATTTCAGAGAACTGTGACACGACTGGTTGGGACCAAAGGCTAAATGAACTGATTCATTGCCATTGAGCTGTGTGAACAGTGCAGATTTATAACAGAAACCTGCAGTATCATAGAACCCTAGGACAGCCCAGGCTGGAAGGGACACTGAAAATCCATCTGGTCCAAGCTTTCATGGGACAGGGAGCCTAAATGAGACATAATCCCAAAGAAAGGATAGATGTGAAGCAATGACTGTGGTCAGGCTGTTTGAATGTTCAAAAATTATGCTTAGCTACTACTGTGACCTTTTCTAATCCTTAGAAAATAGATACTAAAGGTTTTTTTCAAAGACATTTTCAAGATATATACAAAAAATTCATTCCCACTGAACTACAGTGACTCTTTCAAAACATAAATAAAACCCTCACAGATAAAGTTTTAGTGTCTTGAGGATACTTATTTCAACCTGTGCTGCCTCTAGATTGGGATAGAATTTCACACATTGATGGCCTCTACCAGAACACAAAGTGAATTTACACTATTTTTCTTCCCACAATCATTTCTCTAAGTCCATTCTTGCAAGTCCCTTTGAAATACTGAGCCAAGCTGCGAGCGAAGTGAAGTTCAAGTAGTGCTTTGGATTTTCAATTTTGTCTCTTCTCCTCTTACCTCTTTCTGCCACTTCACTGTACGATGAGGTCCTGGAGAGCTGACTTTGCAAACGTTCTATCTCTGCATCTTTGAGAGCTAACTGCTCCTGAAGCTGGGCTATCTCAGCCTGAAAGAGAGTGCAACAAATTCTGAACAATTTCTTCACCAGTTGTCTGTCATCCTTCCCTAGCAACTACAAGACTTTGATTGATGTCAGTTGCCAACTCAGGACACTTCATAAACACTGTAACAACTCTTCATATTTATGGTGTATTATCCTATTCCCACTACAGAAGCTTCTTTTCCCTATGCAATTAGCTCTCACAGAAGACACTTAGACAAAGAAAACATTTTCAAGGATTCACACAAGTAAAGAAACTCTGGAAAGTTCCTAATGCTATAACACTGGTCATATAATAATAATGACTTATAGGGCAACTCCTGAGCTTTGTATGATGACCACTGAAAAAGAAAACATTTTTAAACAGATGCTGTTTGGGTTTTTTTAATCCTAGTTACTACTTATTAGAATAAATGGGAATCTATCAATGCTGAGCCTTCTCAGCAGAATAACAAAACTAGGAGAAAAAAAAAGGAAAGGAAAAAGGAAGAATAATGACAAAAAAATCACTAGTGTGACCAGTTTACTAAAATAAAATAAGAAAGAAATGACAACCACCCAACAACATTATCCAAATAGGGAAAAACATGGACTAATTAACACACAAACTTATTTTCACTGGGAAGCAAGCAGCTGGATTGCAGGACACCACCAGCATTCTGCCTAAAATTCCACGTGGAATAGAAGAATCTGCCTTGTTGCCTCTCTGAAGGGCTCCTACACTTTGCAGTGACTAATATGCTTTTTATATCCAGCCATGGAGATATTCCAATTTCTCCTCTGAGAAGCTGGAACAACAGGAAGACAAAAGCTTGCAGACCTCTTAATACCAGACTTGGGTTTGCCTCCCCTGGTCTATTTGATCTCAGAGCTCTTTTTAATGCCCTCTTTTCTCTTAATGTCTCATTCCTGTCATCTCTATGATTATTTTTCCACTCCCTTTCTCTTTCCTTGTACTTTTCTCCCTTTCTATCTTTCTCTCACTCAATTTGTTTTCTGATTCTTCTTTCTTGTTTTCACTCTGCTCCTACACTTCCCATAATCTGTATCTGTCTTGGCAGCTGGCCACACACTGCTTGAGAAAATATTTTCCCAAAGACTCTTCATATCCACCACATTAGAGAAAACATTTTCACAGATAGAAGAACTATTATCTTAATAGGAAAAAAAGACACGATAGCAACATTTCATTACTCATCCAAGAATTCTCAAAAGAAAGAAATGCTAATACAAATAAAAGCTGTTTGTCATGTCTGGACCAAGTTATCAAGTATTAAAAAGAAAACTCAGTTTAATAATTTGAAATGTTTCTCCAAGATCCAACCACAACTCACAACTTAGTCATTCGTATCAACAGGGATTATAGTATTAGATGAATGAAAGGAGATGTGATTACAGCACCAAAATGTACCTCAGCAAGGAAAAATAGTAAGGTGCTTCTTAATCTAGTGGAAAGGGCTAAAAATCCAAACTAGAAATATCAGTGAGAATGTTCTGCTAGGAAAATTATCTCCTGGGGAAAATGATGAAATGTTTCAAGTGTCAAAGCTTCTCCAGATTGCCATCCAACAGCTTTCCAGGATTTAAGGTCAACACAAGGGTAAGGCAGCTATGCACTTTGATACACACCAAGTCAAAGCAGATGATCTAATGGTGTATTTTGGGCTTCATGTCTATGAAAATAAATTCCATAGTAAGCAAACACCCAATCAACTTTGCATGTCTCTTCTCCTCGGGCTGGGAAGTATATCCCAGAGAGGCTTGTCAACACTACACAAATAAAAGACAGAAAACCTTCAAAAAGAGGCCTTTACTCAGAAAAGATCTTTGTAATTCAAAGTGAGTTTCTTGGTTCCTTAAAATGAGAATTTCAAAAAGGTAGAAGACTGGAAGCTGCACAGAGGGAGCAAAAGGCACAAAACAAGTGCTACAAAACCTTCAAACCAAAGTTCTTATTCCAAAGATGGTCAGAGAAAACTTGACTTCACAGGAGACCCTGACACAACGTAAATGGAAGTAAATATTGAGGAGAAGTGGAGCATATCCCTTTCCAGCCCAAATAAATAATTAGAAAATGCTAAGTATTCTGCTTACTTTAGTTGCTTTTAATTTCCACTCATATTGATTTCTTTCATTTTCCAGTTCTTCCACTTTAATTTTGAGGTGCCTAAGTTCCTGCAGCAAACCCTGCGAAGGAAGAACAGAGAAAAGTAAGATTTCTCTGGCAGACATCAATTTTTCATAGTCCTGAATTAAAGATCATGCATGAACCACACGTTAATGAACACTGAACAGCCACACTAAAAACTGTGACCTAGTCTAAAAAGTTGCCCTTTAAATATCCCTTCTCCCTTTCCTCTATACCTTATTGCTCTTTCTGAAGGACAATTATTAAATCATGGATGGAGCTCTGACAAGACAAAATGTCTTACAACAAACTGAGGAAAGGAAAACATTGGAGGCATAACCCAGTTTTGGAATCCTGTGTAGAATATACATTAAATGTCACATTAATATCTTGGATTACATTAATATTTATTTTGAATGACTCCCAGTTGACTCTCAAATTATTTCTCCAATCTGCAGCTTGTACTGTGGTCTAATAGTCCATTAACCAGTTTTGGACAGAGGCAAACTAAGAAACAAAACCAGGCATCACACCCAAATCAGTGATTTTTGTAATATCAATATATGAGAGAAATTGCTGAAAAAATCCTTCACAATATAAGCAGATTACTTATGATTTCTGGGGATCCAAGTTGTAACCAAAGAGATGTGACAACTAAAGCAATCTGACTTAAATCAAATATTAAAATGGTATTTTCTGGGCATACCAGTATCATTCCACCTTCACTGAATTTAAGCAGTTTAGGCAAAGTAGCTTTTGTTTTGACATGTGACATATTTTTCATCAAATACAACCAGGACCTGTAATGTAAGTTCAGCAGTGATTTTCTGGTAGCTGCTAATGTCAGGGAATAAACAAAAAAAAAGTGTTGGATTTGCTATTTTAAAAGTACAAGCAGATTATTTTTATTGCAGCACTTTTTGTTCACTTTGACATTATCATTAGAAAAAAGAAAGGATACACATCAGCTAATCTTAGCTGGAACTGTTTTATACCTGTGTTAAGCTTTTAAGAGAGTTGGGAATGAACAACCTGTGTTCAGGGGACATCAGCATGAGGAAAAGCAGCAAATATCAAACCATGCCAGCATGCTGCATATCAGACAAATCTCAACCCAAAAAACCCCAAACAACCCACACCACACCAGCACTTCAGACTTACAGCTAAACTGGAAACTGTAAAAACCCTAAAAGAGGTGATTGAGTCTTACAGATGTCTGTGCTTTAGTAGACAGACAACAATGGTGACCAAATTTGTCCCATAATCAGGCCTGGGATTTTTTTTTCCTGCCAATTTTTATGACACTCCCATTCTTTGCTAAGAAAGCCACAAAGATTAATGGCAAAAAATTCACAGCATAGCTCTGGTTAGTGGAATTTAGTTTCTGCAATAGAAGAGGCAATACAAAGGCTTCTGCCAGGGCCTACTCCTCGTACATCACACTGAGAACAATTCTTCTGGCTCAGAGCCTCTACTGATCTTGGGGCACATTGAGGACCATTAGATGTCAAGTCTGGTTTCCTATCTTGAGACTTTCTTTCTTGGATTCTACTATTAATTTCCAGCTGTAGTCTACACATCTGTTCCTGTAGGTCACTGATCAGGTTCACTACTGACTGAAAACATGGGAAGAAAGGGAAAAAAAAAAAGAAAAGACAGGTGAGAATGAAAATGATGCAAACAAGATATCTCTGCAGTTTGACAAGAACACTTAGCACACAGGATGCCCTGAAGAATGACTGGTCAAACAGACTTTGGAGCACAGAGAGCTGCTCTGCTCATGGCAACATGGGAGAGTTCAGAAACACTTTTGCTGCTGCCTGGCAGCTCTTTTCTCTTCTGCCTCACATTAAAAAAGGGAGTGAGAAACACTCTGTGTCCACCCAGACTTCCTTCAGGCCAAACTCAACAGTACAGAAACAGCAGAAGTTCTTCTCCCAGTGAAAGTTAAGTCGTCTAAGGAGGAGAAGCAGAACAATTCCAGCTGCAATATATGGCTTTAGAGTTGTTCCTAGTTTCAGGGTAGAAAAGGCTTCTCATTTTTGTCACTAACATGACATCTTGAAGTTGATTCAGATGAGGCAACACACCAAACTCCCCAGTGGGAGTCAGTGGCTCACTGACTCGAGGTTCTTTGGAATTGCAAGTAACTTTGCACTAGATTTTTAATTCAGTAGTTACCACACAAGTGCCACAAAACTCTTGCCAACAGCTTATAGCCAAACCCACAGAATTTATCCCATGCTAAAACAGAAAGACTGGGACAGAAAAAAGGCTGTTAATCAAGTTGAAATGGACAATTACTCCTGAAGTCTCCTGAGAGTGACAGAAAGTCTCTTTTGTGCAGGCAGGAGAGACATCTGGGCTGCTCTTAACCACTGAAAAGTGCTGCTTGCTCATATATTACAAACAGCACATTCTCAAAATTTCTGCAGCTTCTCAGGGAAAAGCTCCACACACTTCCTCAGGTGAGATTTCAGAAACCTTCGCAGCATTACTGCAGCAAAAGTAGAACATTATTCCACAAAACAAAGGATTTACAGTGCCAAAGCTAATACTGAGACAGTCTATTTACAAGCAGCTTTCCCCTGGCCCTGTGTAATATATATAAATAAACAGAACTTAAATTTAGCATGTGCTTTTGAAGAGCCAGAGACAAGTGGCATTCGGTGTGAAATCAATACCTTTGAGAGGAGGTTAGAGATGCTTGATAAACTCTTTGCTGCTAACCAAACCCCAAACTAAAGGACAGCTGCACAAGATAAAGTAAAACGAATCTGACACGTTAAAGCTTGCTCATGTTTTGAAGTGTATCTTCATTTGCTTTGTTTCCTTCCAACCCAACCAGAAAAATAACTCTATAAATTCTATGTGACTGCAAACAGCTGCTGTGAAATAAGCTGACACAAAATCAGAGTTACAGAGCAAACATGGCTTAGCTGAATTGTTCTGCAATGCCACAGTTAAACTTTTTAAACACAATTTTTATATTTAGAAGGAGCAGGGTCAGCCATGAAGTATAATTAACAAGCTGTTTAAAATAGTTTAACTACTGGATCCCTTTGTAACACATGCATCTGTGTGAAAAAACTTGGGAGTACTATGTTCCTGTAGTAATAAATCCATCAAACCACTGTTCTGCTCACCTTTGCTAATCCTAAACTCAGTTTTGGAAGCAGCAACTGGCCAGCTGCAGCCCTTAAGAAAAAGTCTAGCTCTGCCATCCATAGCTTTGCTTCACTTAGGCAAAAACACTAACTGCAATTTCATTTGAGGCATTACACACTGTGACAACATGTTGCAGTGGCCACAATGCACAGAGATATAGTTAGAGTCATTTAATCAGTGAGTTTGGCAAACTGTCTCACTCTGAAGTAACCAAGCTACCAGAACACACCTGTGTATGCATAAACAAAACAACCTGCAGGTAGACAGTGTGTGCACCAGAGGTTCATTCATTAGCAAGATGCAGGGCAAACAAGGAGTCCAGGAACACCCCTAAGCTATTAGCAAATTTAAGCAGCTGTAGTGTAATAACGTAAAGAAAATACATCAATAAACTTCATTCTGATGTTTGAAATTGTGACTGTATTGAAAAATTAGTATAATTTACAGGAAAAGGAGCTGAAATAGGATCAAAGCATTAGAATTCAAATAAGCATCCAATTGGACTGAGACAAACCCTGTGTGTCCTGACAAATTGGGTTAATGCTTTTTCAGGACAAACTGAAATAATATTACAAATAGCTCAACAAGTAAAAAAAAAAAAGCTATTTATTTCCCACAGCTTTACTTACAACACACATTTTCCTTGCTCTGTATACACAGGTTTGTGACTCTCACCGAGCCAGAAATCTAATCACATCTTGGGGTAGTTAAATAATTCAGTGCATACTCAATTCAACGATTCTCAATTTTTCCATCAAATTAGCATCCATTTCCATC
>NW_008689595.1:37463-40308 GCF_000695815.1 Acanthisitta chloris
AAGGCTTCCAGGCCAATAAAGCTCAACTTTTCCTTCCAGGGGACACACATCTGGGTACTCAAAAGTCCTGTCAATGCAAGTGCAAGGAAAAGCTTGGCTATTTTCCAGGATTCAGGCTGGCTGTGGATGTCCTGCAGGATTCGAGGCATCCCCATCCCAGTGGGGCTGGATGCTGCTCAGGAGGAGCTCCTGGGCACTGCTCAGACCTGCTCAGATTCTGGTCAGTATGAGAGTGCTCAGACTTTTGCACACAAGGCACTGACAATTATGCATGAAAGAGCATGAGAAGGGCCACAGGTGGGAAAAACAGCAGCTGGTGCCTCTCTGGCTTGTAACCTCTGCCAGAAATTATTATCTTTAAGTTATCTTTTCATCTCTAAAGAAAACTTCAGAAAACAAATAAGCAGAAAAACAAACACACCCCAAATGTATTATGTCACTGCAGGTAAATTACTGATGCACAGTAATCAAATATTCCACTAGCAACACTATGGAGAGCAAACAGTTTTCTAATGCTGCCTGGATTACAAATTGTCCTAAGTCGATATGGAAAGAAGGTTGGGTTTTTTTGTTTTCAGTCAGCAATGTGTACACCTCAGACTGAGTAATCCTTCCTTTCCAGCTAATCCTGTCTTGCTAGCTGGTCCTCTTACAGGACCACTGAGTAGGGCAACACATGGCAACTTGTATGAAATCCTCTCTTCCATGTTTGCTTTCTTCAGTCCCAGCTCCCACCTGCTGCTCACTACCATGGCATGGATGTGGTTCAGATGATTCCCTCTTACCTAACCAACAACACAAAAAGCAAAGCTCCTTTAATGTCCAGGACTCTCCACATCTGAAGGGGAGTAAGGGCTGGAATTGCCTTCAGTCCATGCCATCTTTTGCACTATTTATTATGCAACCACAAGGGGCAAGGCTCATTTGAGGCACATGCCTTGCCCCATGTCTTCCCTCCCAAGTGCCACAAATGCCTTAAAATTCCCAAGGCTGATCATCTCAGTGCTCATAGGACCCATGATACTGTTGAGCTGACAAGTCTTTTCTGCCACACAAATGGGTAAAGAGCAGCTCTGGTAGGCCTAGCACAGCCATGCCAGTCCAGCTCCTGTGAAAGGAAAGGGTTAAGTGACCACTAACTGCAATATCAGCTTCTGGAAGGGACTCTGCCTTGATTAAAGCCAAACAGTAACCTCTGAAGTATAATGAGAGAGGAGAAAAAAAACAAACCACATCCCAAAAATGCATAATCCTCCTCTTCAATGAATCCATGGGATTGATGGTGGGGGCTGTGCTGCAAGCATGGAAAATCCAATTTTATGCTGATTTCAGCTCCAAAGCTCAGGTGTATGACACCATACCACAGACATGTGACAGAAATAAATAAAAACAAGCTAGTGGAAGAAACTTACCTCGGCTTTGTTCTGTTTCTCTTCATATTCACTCTGCTCCTTTTCCATACCAACCAGCTTAATCTTCAGGTCTGAAACTTCAGCCATTAGATCTAATTTCTGAGTCTCCAGCGATGTGCGACTTAGCAATTCCTGAAAGCAAAGCAGAATATTGTCTCCAGTGAGTTACTTCTTTGAACACTGACAGACTGCTGTGTGATTTATGGGCAGAGCCACACTACAGTCCCTACCCCACAGCTGAACTCTGTGTTTCTCAAGGGCTGCAGTTATTTTCATCTGAACATTCTCCTGTGTTAATCACTAAACCACTGTGTCCCACTCCTTGTTTCAAGAAAACGTGTGGCAGTTAATCCCTGAGCCAGACATGAAATGGAAAACAATAGTAAGGCTGAACAAACACAAACCTACATAATGACACATCACAAAAGAGTTGGCGTCTTCCTAAAATACTCCTCAGACAAAGCTGTGTTTCAGTCTTACACTGCAGAGCTTCTCATCCCGTGCTGTTCAGGAAAGGATGGATTGCAGAACGAGCAGCCTGACCAAAACAGAGTACCAAAGACACTCCTAGTACTGGAAAGCTTACACCATGCAGCATTTGATAACTTTTGAAGGCTCTACACTGGGAACTGCAGTGAATGAAAGTGATATGCCCTAACTGGAGCCTAAAAGGCAATGTCTAAACTGAGTAACAGTGTAAAGGAGAAACAACTGGCCATGACTTTTGCTTGTTTGTTTTTCAGACTGCAGAGAAGACATACTTTGGATGGAGTCACATCACTGTGTTGGGAGAATAGTCAATATTCACACCTTCATTCCATCTTGCAGTTCTCAAGAAAGTTAGGACAAAATCTTCTCAGATTTAACAGTGTATTACATATATAAAATGCTTCTGTTGACCTCCATTTTCATGCAGAAAAAACTCCATGCAGGAGTTTAAGCCTTACTGAAAAATTGATTCCTAACTCTCCAACTGCCTAATCAATGTTTTACAAAAGAAAATAGGTTTCCAAATGGTTACAAAAATTTATAGGAATTCATAACCCAAATTAGCCTTTTGATCATATGAAGCACATTGAGGAATCACAGCAGATTCTGCTTGGAATTACATAGAAGTGACTTAACTGAAGTTGCCATAGTTATCCTGGATCTAAGCTGATGTTACCCAGTGATCAGAAATCACCCTGTCCATCAACTTTTTCTCATCACTTCCTCTTCCACAAACTGCACAGTATGTTGCAGACTATGACTTGGAGCCAAGGAAGCCACAAAGATTATACAGTTATGAGTTACAGTTTATTTTGAACCCCAATCTGCTCTACACATAAATTGTTTGAGTCTGGAAGGGAATATTGACCAAATTAAAAATAGGACTAAACTCGTATCTGTATTGCAACACCAATTATCTAAGCCACCCACTATTCCCAGTGCCA
>NW_008689595.1:40334-52908 GCF_000695815.1 Acanthisitta chloris
GAGGGGAAAATAAACAGAAAAGTAGCCTCGTGGTTTAGGCTTTTTTTTTTCTTCTTTTTCTTCTCCAAATGTAATAAATCAAACACAAATCAGGAAAAGATATTGCCCTGACTTTTTTTTTATAGACAAACTCTAAGAGGCAGTCACCCAATGAAATCTTAGGAGTAGCAGCTTTCTACAAAAGTGATTACAAATTGCAATTATAACTCCTCTGTTTTCCAGACAAACATTAATTTGCACAAGTTTCAGAGGCACATTCCAGCCCAGACCCAAAGTGCTCTGTAGAGCTGTGAACACAGCAGAGTGTTGCAGGTTAAGGCACAGCTATAAATGAGAACTTTGACATGGAATAAGGTCACTGAATATCAGAAAGGTTAGCAGGATGGGGCAGCTCTGGCTGCATGGACAGGCTCCATTCACTGCTCAACTAAAACAACATTCAGACTTTTTTTTTGAACACTGACATGTTATTCCATTGATATGAGGGGAAGATTTCTTAATAAGGCAAGGAGACACAGAATCCCTCTAGAGATTTTTAACAAAAGATCTCTCCTTTGAGTGCACCATCTGGAATTACTCCTTGTTTTTAATATAGACTCCTAAATTGCACTTAGTAATACAACAGAGAGTAATCCACACTCACTCCAAGTTCAGGAGCTCCATGTGAACACAAAGGTGCTACCAGGGATAAGTGAGCCTGAAAGCAGCTGATTTGATTTTTAATCAACTCAAACAAACTTTGCAGCTTGCTCTGAAGCTGGAGAATCATATTCTCAGCTGGAGTAAACAGGCATAAAACTCCTGACTTAAAATAGACAAAGCAGCTAACTATCCCTAGTTTGTTTTCAATGGAGCTACTCTGATTTAAACCAGCTGACAATTCCTCTTGCATCTAGAGCATTTAACTTTTGCTTTGAAAGCAAGTGCCGTTTAAAGTAAATGTCCCTCTTGAAATGGTAACATCTGGAAGCAATTATTTTCATCTTCAAGCAGATGCTCACAGTGAACAGCTCATTAAGAATGTGACCCATTTTGTTACAGAGAAATTATAGTGTATTTCAGTGGTATGATGCAACTTGAATTCAGCCAGAATAAATATGCAATTGTAAGGAAAGAAAATACACATTTGTGTTATTGGTTTTAAAGCAAAAAGGAATATAAGACAGGCAAAACGGTAATTTTGGGCTGTAGCAGCTTTAGGAGGATCTTAAAGAGCTGAAATAGAGCATGAAAATAAAACACATCCTAGGGAATCTTCTTTAGAAACAAGATACTTGCTTTCATTTTAAAATGTACTATAAGGATCATTTAATTTCTTGAAGTTCTTTCTTTGAAACTGAACTTTTTAACTTGAAAAAATAAGGAAAAAAATTGTTTTTGAGTAGAATAATTACAAGAATGAGTCATGCAGAGGCTACAATATGCCTGTACCAGACAAATCAAGAACAGCAAACTATTTCCAAGCACAGCTGCCCTTTTAAAATTTGCACTGTGTACCTCTAAAATATTTAATCACCTTTTCCAATATTCCAAATGGAACTGAAGCACAAGCTGTATATCTCATTTCCACATTTTGCTGTCTTCTTATAAAGCAGCTTATAAAATTTAACACGACAGAAAATAGCTTGAGAACTCTCCACTTTTCTAGACTGTCAGCTGCAGGCACAGAAAATTCCACAACACAGAAGAAACAAATCATGCAATACACTGATTGAGAAACCATAAGTAAGATTTTAGTCAAGTGAGAGAGGGGGGAAAAAAGCAAACCCAAAAGATCCCATTTTGTACTTGTGCACCCTACAAAATACAACAAAAGTTCCTTATTTTCACCCTTTTTAAGAGTCAAGAGAGACAGACAGACCAAGCTACCTACCTGGCAAGCAAAATCCAGCCAGAACCACCACTAATGAGCACTGCACTTCTCAAGTGCTGTGTGTCAGCTGCAGTAGAAATAAGATATTTGCTTAACTGAAAACACAGCTGAGAGCAATGTACGTGTGTAATCACCATGAAATGGTGCAAGTCAGTAGCAGAGAGTGAATTACAACCCTCCAATCCATCATTTGCCCATTACACAGTTAAGCAACGGAAAGGACAGAACTTCCCACTGCACTGCCAACTTGAACAGCCCTTGAATCTGCCTGAGGAGCAGATTCCTGCCTACAGGAACTGCAAAATAACTTCTCAGGGGAATGCTCACCTGTACGACCGGAGAGCACACTCTGAAAACCTCACAGCTCACCCCAGAGCAGCACAGAGCACACTCCACCAGCTGAAACACTGAGCCAGCTGCTGGCAAGAAGTTACTGCTGCTATAAACAAGTGCTGAAATTCATCTAAGATCAGATAACTCAGGCAACTGAAAGTTGAAGGAATGATCTTTGCCAGCCAGCAATGTTCCTGAGGAGCAAACAGATACATGCCAGATTTATCCCCTGCAACCAAGGCAGGATTCTGGCTCCCCTGAGCATGAGACAACTGCAAAACCAGAACAGGTACATACTGAACAGTGTTTGATCCAAGTTCCTACTCCCATGCAGCTCCTCCCTGAATTCTTTTAATCCAGAGTTTTTTGAAGGATCCTCCACTGTGCCTCACCAACAGCACTGTCTGATACACCTTCCTCTGCCCTTGCACTCAGGCAGAAGTGGCCCACAAACTGACAGAAAACTCAGAAACTGACTGCTGTCTGCATCCAAGCATTGCAGTTTCTATGCTTTTTTTTTTTTTTTTAGGACAGAAAGAATCCTAAAGTCAAGTGCTTTGTACTTTGCAAGACAATTTACCTGATGGAAGACATGATTGTGTTTACACACTACAACCATCCAAGAAGAGTTCCCTAGATTACACCTTGAAATTATGTGTCAAGAATAATTTGGAAGGCTAAAAGATATGGTCAAACCACATTTAGGATTTGGGAGAGCTCAGGTACAAAACAGACACTGCCACACTGACCAGCACTTTCCTTGGCAAAGCAAACTGCACACTGCTAGACTTTATGCCAGAGAGCTTCAACAGGAGTTAATATCTGCTAAATAAATCAAATGCAGCTCTGGAATAAGCAAAGAGGGAACTAACTAGTCCTACGATAATTACCAACAAATGCACTTAAAAGAACTGTGGAGGTGAAATTTGTATGTGCAGAAAATTCACTTTTCATACTGACTGAACATCTGCCAAGCCAGAGAGCATCGATCACATAGCACTGATGTGTTTGCATTAGGCATGGCTGGTACTTTTGCTTATGGGGCAGTTTGGGCAATTTTACAGAGTAAAAATTTCTTCTGCTTTCCAAGGCCAACATATCAATGTTCAGCATTGTCTCTTCTCTTAAAAAATATTTCTTTCTTAAAATTGACTGGAAGAAAGTACATAGAGATACTACAAACTAACTTAGAACAAGACATATATTGCTTGCTAAAATGTGCTGTAATTTTACATGTTAAAACAGTTGATATACTGGAAATGGACTGCCACAGCATAAATTGTTTTCATGGGATAATTCTAGGAAGTTTTTTAGATTTTATTTCCAGATATATTCATTACAATGTGCTAAGGGGCAAGACAGGTAACTATTTACAGAGACCAGCTTTTCCATACCCTTTACACTTTATATGGTGAGACAGACACACAACTGGAAGGCAATTCAGTGCAATCAAACTTGTGTCTTGCTCCCAGTGATGCTCCAGAAAATTTTATCTTACCATTTACTATGAAGGATGACCAGGAAAATGCATTTCTTGGCCCAAACCAGAATCAGACCTAAGGGCTGATTAGAAGTCTTTCTATTGACTTTCACGAGCTTCAGAAAGACCTGCTTTGCTTTTCAAGACAGAATATGCAAACATCTTCAAGGTGAACAATGCTTTTCTTGATTACAGTGTGGTGGAGCAAGTATCCTTACAAAAGTAAAACGCTGCATTTGGCACAGTGAGCATCATGCATTACCTGTAGCTGTGCACACCAGGGCAACTCTGCACCTCTTGCACAGGATTCTCTCATTTCTCAAATGCTGCTGAGCCACATTTGCGTTGGCTGTGGTTCCATAAACAGCTAGAGGTCAAATACACATCTCTCCATTGCCCTTACCCCACACCTTGGCTGTTTCTGTGAGCTCTTTCAACCCACTCAGCAAACAAACAACTCTTTCCTTTTAAACCTCAAGTTAGTTTTCTCCCAGTCACTGAGAAAGAAGTTTGAGGACTCAGTCTCAAGTTAAGTGGCAGAAGCACATGGTCAGGAATAGGGAGAAGGATGAAAAGAAAATGAGGCCTTCTCCTTTTTGACACAGTAACCTTTAGACTGGTTCATTTCTTTAAAGTTCCTATTTGGCTAAGGGATATTGCACCACCCTTTAAGAGCAATGAAGGATCACAATTTTCTGCAAAGCAGCAGCATTATCTGCAGCTACTATTCCTCTTTCAAGATGCCCACCCAACCTGCTGACAGCCAGTTTTTGTATAAATTTTATTTTAGCTGCTGTTTCAGAAGCATTTCCATGATCACTTTGTAGCAGAGTTCAAAACAACTCTGCATAAATCCTAAGCCAAAAGGATTTTAGCCAGTAACCCCACCCTGACAAAGAGTACAAGTCTCTGCTAGCATAGATTCAGCAAAAACTATTTTGCAGGGTAACATTACATACATTTTCTGTTGTGGAACTACCAGTATTTTAGCTGCTGTTTCAGAAGCATTTCCATGATCACTTTGTAGCAGAGTTCAAAACAACTCTGCATAAATCCTAAGCCAAAAGGATTTTAGCCAGTAACCCCACCCTGACAAAGAGTACAAGTCTCTGCTAGCATAGATTCAGCAAAAACTATTTTGCAGGGTAACATTACATACATTTTCTGTTGTGGAACTACCAGATATCATGATTTAACTATCTTAAAGTTTATGATTTTTGTTTTTATTGCAGCATTTTTGGCACAGAATTAATTGTCACTTTTCTTATAGTTTCCAAAATTCAAAAGCCAGAGCTTGGACTCAGGTACATACTGCAGTTAACTTAGTTCTATTAATATACATAAAAGAGTTTTCAAGCTAGGGAGATTCTTGTTAAATTTTCATTTAGAAGAAGCAGTTGACTTAAGTTCACAAAGGCAAAAATCAGTGAAGTTCACTATGTTGGAAATAAGCAAACAGAACCATGAAATAAATCTGAATTTACACACACCTCAGGAAGGTAACAGAAGTCATTCTGAAAAGCAGGACACTAGTAACTGCTGGCTGAGAAGATCTGAACCCAACTCACCCCAAAACCTGACTCATCCATCTATCGAAGCCCCTGAGGCCACATACTCACTCTGTGTTTGACAAATTATCTGCAGGAAGGTCTATTGGCCACATCTCTTACATGAATGTCATAATCATTACATAATCAGGTCATTCTCTTCTCTCCAAATCTCAATTTGCTCTCTGTAGAGGATAATCTTTTCAAAAAGATGAATTGAGAAAAGAACCTTCAAAATAAATTATAATAAACAGGACCCTCTGCTGAGCCACAATAAATGTACAACTTCTCTGAGATGTTGAGAGATCTAACTTGGGTTTCCCATGTCCCACTGTCCACTGGGCAATGTAATCCACGTGAGAAACATTTACAGCCGCTCAAAATTATCTCAAAATTTAGATTTAAGGTTGATGTGAAACACATCTGGAGATTCTCTGCCTTCTTTAGCTTTAGTACAGTCTTATGTAGCTTATCACTTCCAGATCAGCTTTGTAAGCAGTTTGTGCCTGTGCCTGGACGAGTAGATGCAAATGTTTTCACTGCAATAGCAACACATATGCATTATTATCCTGTTCTCAGGTGCCTCAGTGTTCTGTTAGAAAAGGCTTTAAAGTTGTAGTTTCCTCAGAACATTCTCTGGGAAATAAAAACCCATTTAAGTCCAAGAAACAATAAGCAGTTCCAAGAGAAGTCACAGGACAACTCTAGTTTTAGATTGAAACAGGAAGCTCCTCCACTCCATCGTGAATTCCTTCCTGACACCTGAAAACAGGTTTTCATAACTAAAATTGTTACTGCTCTTTGAATTTCACTTCAGATCTCACTGCAAAACTACATGCACTCAGTATTGCATTTGTAAAACATCCCCTCAGAACAAAATTTTTCCCAGCTGGAAGCAGTAGAGGCTGCAAAAGTTGTGCAAGACTGAAGGGTTTGGTCGAGAATCTTTGAGAACTACCATTTAAAATGTTTAGGATACAAGTTCATCTTATAGAAACTGCTGCTTCTTGCATACATATGTACAAGGATCCTGGGAGTAATTAAAAACTATGATCAGTTCATAGAAAGACTTGGATATTTCACCTAGACTAAAATCGTACATTTTGAACATAAAATTTTGCATAGGGAGAAGCACTAAGTTCATCAAGAACAGTATTAAATCCTGTAAATTTCTGGCATAGATTTTTAAGGGCTGTTTACAGTTTCAAATCTATTTTTGATATCCATGTACTGTATTACCAGTGTATGATCTGCATCTGTAACAACATAAAATCTCACCAGAAAAATTTTTTTGTTTCAACAGATCTGCAAGCTCTGTGGTAACACATGAAATGGAAGAGATTTCATTTAGCATTTCTTCTGCTCCTTCAGCATATAACAGCAAAGAGCAAAACTTAAATCACATAGCCTGAAACTGTTAATTGAAAAAAATAAAAATATGCCTTTATGTACCACTTTGCTTATATAAAACATAAAGGGAATGCTCCTAAGTTAAGCAAAAATGGTCATAGAACAGAACTTGGTGCAGTAATTCATTTCAACTTACTACTTGTTCAACTTCAAAGCCTTAGGAAAACAGAAGGCATAAATAAAACTTCTTAATTCTCTAACTCCTACATATATGAGATACATTTAACCTGTCTAACCAGTTACTCAGCCGTGTCCAAATAAGCACAGTACAAATAAGACACAAGAGTTTCATTTTACATTCTGCCACGTACAGTATTATGCAACCAGCCAGTAAAACTTTTCTGCAACTGGAAAACAAAGAAACATTTATTGGGGGAAAAAAAAAAACCCACTGCAAAGCAGCAAGAGAACAATAAAAGAGGCATATTTTTATCCCTGATTTGTCCTGTTGCCGAAGGCACTCACACACTCAGACAAGCTGACCATGTGTGCTCACCCCACTGCTGGAGAAGGTTATGCAAGAAGCTTTCCAAGGCTGATTTTTACCTGTTGAAGCATTTCTTCTGTAGCATTCAGTTTCAGCTGATGTCCCTCCAGACAGATTTCTAAGTCCCGGATTTTCTCTCCTTGAGCTTCCACCTGGTCTGTAAGAACACTCACCTGCAATTCGAGAAGAGAAGCACAATGCTACTGAACTGACTGTAAATAAGTTTCAATTACCTTATACATATAACATCCAAGTGCACGTTTTAACAACAAGTTCTCAAGTCCTCGATGCTTTAATGTGCTTGGGCACTGCAGCAACCTGCTCTATCGAGATAGGCAATTTTTCACTCTTGCCTCTAATTTGCTTCGACCCCACCCTCTCCTTCCCCTCCCCCTGATTCTTCTGTTGTGATATAAAAATGAAAGAACATTTCTAGAAGAGATGGAATGCTGAATGCTACCTACAGGTAGCCCAGGTTCCTTCATGCCAAAGGCTGAAAAATTAGAAAGCAGCCAAGAAGAACATAGGAGACTGAAAATATTCCAACTGGTTTTGGAGCATGTGTTGCCATTTTGGGCTCTGTTGGCATTTTACTCCCTAAAACAGATAAACTCTTATAAAAAACAGATAACTCTTCATTCCAAATCCAACCAATTAGTTCAGTTCTTACAGGAGCAGGAAACCAGCTTACCTATCAATAAAGCATTCTGAAGCTCTAAAAATGTACTGAGGAAAGGGCAGGTTTTAGCAGTGGCAAAGTGCTATTCCAAGAAAAATTCCCAGGCTTTGGCAAGCCAAAACATGAAAGCAAAAGAAGTGAGATGCAGACAATGAATCCCAGGGAAAGGAACAATAAGCATTACTGGTAAAGAACTGTGGGAACAGTGGTACAGACCAGTAAGAGTGTAGTGAGAACAGCTCAGCAGCCGAACCCAAACTTGCAGAGCAGAAAAAACTTCAAGATAATGTTAGAAAGATGTGGGGAAAACCCCCCAGTGTTAATTCCTGTCCTAAGCAGCACATACACTCTGTGTATTAATTTTTACTATTTATTTATATAAAAGCCTTGACAACACTAGAAAAATGTTATCTCAAACAAACACAAAAAAAGGAGCCTTAGGTGTTTAAACTCTAGTTTGAAGGAAATGCAAGAACAACAGCTTTTCTGTGCTCTCACATCCAAGGCTGCAACAACTTTATTGAAGGCACAGTATGTGGAAGTGAAACTTTTAAGATGTACCCACTAAGCAGCATTTCTAAAACCCAATGAACAATTGAGTTGACTTCAGGGAAGCCGCAGAGAGTGAGAGATTGAGTGATCTCTACTTGTTTTACCTGCAAACATAATGACACAGATGCCTGGGAAAGGAGCACACTAACAAAAAAAAAAAAAAAAAAAAAAAAAAAAGGAAGAAAATAGAGACTATTTTTTTCCCTTTAAAGTAGTTGGCTATAGAGTTGAGTAGAGATGAACTCAGGATGAGAGATGATAGGAAGGAGTAGGTGCAGGTAGATAGCACAGAACACATCAGGCTGGGACAGGAGAACTCCCTGCAGAGAAGTCTGTGCTTGCCTACTCTTCTGGTTTGCTCCCATTGAACGTGGGATAGCACATGAAAAAAATCCCATCAGGTCAGAAAGCTAGAATAAACCAAGTGAAAGCTCTCCTTCAGTCTGATGCAGGTTCCTGAGAAAGAAAATCAGCTCAATTTAGAGCATCAGGTTAAGTTACAACTAGCATTGCAACTTGGAAGGAAAACTCTGTATGTTAAGTGACCTGCAAAGGAGCCTGGTAAAAGCCCAGCAGCTTTAGGAGCTTGTGTTGGATATTCCAGCAGTTAGGCTCAGAGGCACCTTAGCCACTTCATTTATTTAACAACAGCAGTGAGACTTCTGCTCAGTAGATGAACACATGTGTGAACAGAACACACAGGATAAGACATGCTTACAGACTAGTAACTGAAAGTAGGGATAACACCTACCCAACACACTGAAGTTGTGTTTGATATAAATATTTATGCTTATGATATGCTGCTGTAAGCGTGAAGAGAAAGGATATGCAAAGACCATGCAAAGACTCTCCAGCTTCAGTTTGAAAAGGCATGGAATAGACAGGTTAGCACTAGTAAAAATACCCAGAAAAAGATAAGTAGGTTTGTTTTGAGTTGTGCAACATGTTCTCAGGAGGAAAACTTAGGTGGGACAGAGGATCTGTTTGAAAAAGGCTTGGTAAACTGAGAACAAGGAAACCTGGAAGAGCTGAGGCATGAATTTTACTGCCAAATTTTCTCTATCCCCTTTGCCACCCCCTTCAGCTTTTTGATGATGTAAACAATTTTGGTACAGCATACAAGCAGGAAAATTATCAGTTCTATCTAGCCTACCAAACCCCCCACTTCACTAAAAATGATGTGGCACAGAATGTAGGAAAGTCAACTGGCAGAACCTCGGAACCCCTGGATGAGAATCTCTCACAGCAGTGTCTTGGGACTCCAGAGCAGTATTTTTAATCCATTGGTCATTCTCCCCCTTTAACTCTGCTACACTCCTCTCCTCTACCAAGGTTCCCCACCATGAAAACTATACCAATTCAGAATTTGTACAGAGGAATTATACAAATAATGAATTAATTCCAATTACATATCAATTCCATTTGGTGACCTGCTAACATTTCTTGAACAGAAAACACTCTGTCACTTCAGCTTTTACTCACTGAGTGTCAACTATGCACACAATAACCTCTCTTTCAGACATACCTGCAGTATGAGAGACTCTTTATCACCTTCTAATCGTGCCAATCTTTCCTGGTAAGTCTCATTATTAGATGGATGATGATTCACCTGTGACTGGGGAGAAAGAAAAGTACAATAAGAATTTGTACAGTTAAGTTTCAACCAATAATTCATAAAAATTATATCTATTTAGTGGGTTTCACAAGAAAAAAATACATTAAAAATGTGTCTATAGACCAAAACTGTTGATTTCATATGCATTAAATCTTTTGTATGTACCTATTTTTAGCTGGATTTTGAATACTCTCTCATTTCCAGCAATTGACAATGGTATAGGAATAGATGGATATTTTCTAGTAAATTATAATTTAATTGAAAAATACCATCTTATCAAGACAAAATCCATTGGACTTGAAATATCTGGTTTTGACAGTTTGGCAAAGTCAAGGGATCTTGGTATTTATTTTAAGTGGTAAAAATTGCCATAGCTATTATGCTATGCCTAGAAATTACTGAAAGAAAAGTAGATTGGTTTTTGTTAGCAATTAAAAATGATTGAAATTATCAGATTCTTATTGTGAACTACCCTAGCCACATCATCACTTATGAATTTCTTAACTGGTCTAGGGGGCAAAACTGCATGGCCAGTTCTTGTCATGTCCCATTTCCTATGAATTTTAATACTCCAGGGAGAAACACCACGATTACAAAAACACCCTGCAGATTTACTTTCCAAAGTTTAGAAGAGTCCCACAGCTTCCTCCTGCATACTCAAACACTGTGCAGCTGTGGGAATGGAGCTGTTTGCTCAGAGCATCAGGAGTAACCTGAGCCCTGAGCAGTTCCTTTCCCAGCTCCACTGCAGGCAGAGCATTTCTGCCAGGGGATACAACACTCTGCTTGGCTTTTCAGCTAACACAAGAATCCAACTTCAATGAGTTCCCTCCAACTCAGTCTGCAGCTGACTACTCATTTATAGCTACTTGCACAATGGCACCAACAGAATGGTAATCCTCCTCCCCAAGTGTCCTTTCCTTTTCAACTGGACGTTTGTGAACAGGATTTTTGAAAATATTAAAGGTATTCACGGCTGCTTGATCCACACTGAGTTCTACAGGCCCAAATGTAAATCAGATGATGAAAATAAACCTGATGCTAATTAATTCAAATCAAGAAATCAAATTTTTATCCACTTAAAAGCCATAAAGTGCTGAACTAGATGTAAATGTGGTATCTTTATAAGCTGAGGGAATCCAAGCAGCCTTGTCTCTGATTATTTTGAAAGAATTGAGAGAATCACAAAGACACCAACAAACAGGACTGAATAAGCATTTAGTTCCCTATTCCATCCTGCAATATTCTTGTCTTGCCTACACCTAAAGATCTCCAGAAATGGATGACACAGCCTCCCCACAATCTCCTTCTTAGCTGCCCAGCATTGGAATATTTTGCTTAATTTATAACCTGAATTATCATCTCTCCAACCTACTGGTTCTTATCACACCCTCATGGGTTAAAACTACAGGTCCTCCCCTTTGAAACAAAGATTTTTTACATATTTGAAGACTATCTGTAGGTTCCTAATTAGCAGGTCCCTCTTTGGACTGAGAGAGAAAACATATTTTTCTGTCTTTTCCTCACAGCCTAATTTTTCAAGATCTGTTTTATTGTTTTCTTTTGGTTCCTTTTCACCAACCATTCCTCAACTTCTTTTGAAATTAAGTGCCTAAGAGGAGCCACAGAACCCCAGATGAAATTGGCTAGAGAAGAAAAACCTTTTCACAGACCCTTGGGCCCTATTTCTTTCCATATTAGCCATATAGTAAAACTCCTATATTTTTAGCCTAGGACCCATAAATTCCAGATCCCTTTTTAATGCCTTTATTTAGCTACCATTCTGTTCTTCATTCTGTGTTTATTCATTGTTTCTGTTTTCACATATAACTTTGAGCTAGTCTATACTGAATCACATCCTACTATTTATATTGTTTTCCTATACATCAGGCTCTGCCTCCTCAACAATTCTGCCAGAATTCTAACTCCACACAGAGAGCAGAGTCATACAACACACTTTAGAACCCAAAATCTTTAGTTTTGGTGGCTAAGATTGCATTAGGGTTAAAACTTCCTTATGTAGTATTAAATGAATTTTCTCAATGAAGAGCCCACAGCCCTTCCCCAGTATATCTCTGGCTCACACACACTGGTAGAAGAGAGTTTCCTGCATCAAGTGTCCAGGGAAGAACAGCAAAATGACTAAACCTAGTCAAATAGATTTTGCACCCTTTCTCTTGCTGTTGTGTGCTATTTTCCTAGGCTAGATTTGAAGAGATGTACCTGTAACCACTTGTATAAGCATTTCCCTTCCCCTTCCAGGCACAGTGTGTTAAATTACTGCCAAAACAAAATCTGTCATGAATGCAAAACAGTAATCAACATTTTATATAATCCATAATTAAATATTAGTTCAACATAGAATTCCTACACTTAAAATTACCAAATGTGTAGCCTGAAACACTGTCTGCTGCACTGAGTGACTGTGAAATATCCCCTGCTGGGAGCCCAATACTCAGTACTCATGTAAAGTCTAGTGAATCACCCATGGGAACAGAAAAGTGGGAATAAAACAACAATAAAACATCAATTCCTGCCAACAGGTCAGCCAGAGAGGCCCCAGACAAGTACAGGAAAGTACAGTAGACACAGAAATGT
>NW_008689595.1:52934-59289 GCF_000695815.1 Acanthisitta chloris
GAGCAGTTGTTTGAGGCTTGGTAATTCTTTGCGGCATGTATAAAGACAAGATAAAACAATGCAACATGAGCCAAGGCCATCTGTGGATGGTTGGAGTGCATTCTGCAGTTGTGAGAGTCAGTACTGGGAGGGATCTGAGCAAGTATAGTTAGATACCACACGTATCAGTAACAACTGAATGCAGGACATACAACACTAAAGACATAAGGCTACAGATGATTCCAGTTGGTGTAAGATCTCACAAACAATAAATACTGGTCATGTGGTTACACAAGTTTCCTATAAAGCTGTAATTTCACAAGATGTAGCATTAAAGACCAAAAATCATTACTCAGGCTTGATAAATTATACACCAAAAGTGTCAGCTATGTGTCTTAGAATGAAAGAATGAGAGAAACTGCACGTGCAAAGGTTTATGATAACACATGATAAAGAGTGCAGCTGCCCAACCCATGGGCAGAAGATGCAAAGCAAAAGTGTCAGTGTCTTATAATGAAAGAATGAGAGAAATTGCACGTGCAAAGGTTTATAATAACACATGATAAAGAGTGCACCTGCCCAAGCCATGGGTAATGAAAGAATGAGAGAAATTGCACGTGCAAAGGTTTATAATAACACATGATAAAGAGTGCACCTGCCCAAGCCATGGGAGAATGAAAGAATGAGAGAAACTGCACGTGCAAAGGTTTATGATAACACATGATAAAGAGTGCAGCTGCCCAACCCATGGGCAGAAGATGCAAAGCAATTCCTTGAAGGACCTGTATTATAGTTTCCTTAGAGATTTTGGATATAGTTTAAGGTCCATCAGACTGCAAAAGATATTAACATAAAAAGTCTCCTGAAACAATTCCAAATCAACTGTTTTGCCCAGTTCTAGAAAAATAAAAGGAAAAAAAAAAGCTTTTGCATTCCATCACCTGTTTTAGCTTCTTCTTCATTTTTAGTTTCCAAATCTCTCTCTGGAATATGCTCCTTACTTGAATCTTAACTAATATTGGTAGCTGCTGGAAACTTCTAAGTTTCTAAGTATCTCTTAAATTATCCAGTCATTATAGAGTCCTTCTCCAAGAAAAGGGTTTCAATATTCCTTCAGAACACATGACACAAAAATATATCAGATTTTGAAGAACGATTCAATAGCTTTAACTTAAAATGGGGCTCAAAAGTATAAAAGGATATGTCAAGAAAGGGAAGAAATGCTTGATCAACTCAGCTATCTTAATTCTCAGTAGTCTTCTCAGAGCCTGTTACACATTGAGTGTTATCTTTTCTGGCATGTTTTTTTAAGAAGAAACAATTCAGATTGCAGCTTATTGCCAGAACAGAGCAACAACCATTGAAAGGGAACTTCTAGCTGTACCTGGATGAGCTGTAAAAGTAAACCCCTGGAAGCAAGCACATAGGCAAGGTAGTAAAGTTGAGTACAGGCCAGGTTATGTTCTCCTCATGTGCATCATTTCAGCAGAGGAGTCACCAGCACAGCTAATTTTAATGCAAACCCCACCAACTCCTGACGTCGATGGGCAAGTTGTCACACAGAAAATTGTCACTAATACCACAGATTTCATACTAGGCTGTGGAGCAGGGAGGAGCTGGGAAAAGAACCCTGGCAGTCAGTTAAAGTGGTGATTTGTAAGCTTTTTCCAACGAGTCACCCGCCTCTTGGAAAAGGAAGATTATGTCATAACTCTTCTCATTGAGTCACATGAATCACCTTCAGTTCCACTGATAATTGAGTGGGATGCCTGTGGCAACTATAATACTTGTATTAGTGGGGAAGGTTAGGGACATGCTTGATGTATTGCCTTTTGTTATAGTGTAGAAGCTGCAAACAAGGACTGTAGGCAGCAGAGTTCAAGCAGTGAGCTTCACTCTGGACTCCTAGCTGCACACAGACCACAGCATTACATTTCTACAGAATAAAATGTAAACTATAGACTTTTCCTAGCCTATCTGCAGTTGATAATATTTAGAAGAGTATGGTCTTCCCATCCCTGCAGTACTCTTTTTGGTCAGTAGAACTCTGAGTCACAGTAGTTGTATTGTGAAGTGATGAGTGAGCAGCCTACACAGTAAACATTTTTATTTGCAGCTGACTATGGATGCAATACAAATTTAATCTTTTAGCATGTTAGCACTACCTCAGATACACACCCATGTGAATACATGTACATTCCCTCAGTGTACCTGAGGAGAAGGAGTAGGCTGGAACATGATTTCTGGATCTATAATTCTTGCCTTTCATCTGAAGGCAATTAATAAATCAACAGCAGGATTTTTATTTGCCATTGTTACTTGGTTAAATGAGAGTGGCAGTCACTTGGAAAAAGCTGACAATGCATAGTCTGAAAGTAAGTAAAGACAGAGTTAGGTAAATTTTGGTAGTCCTTAAAACAGAAGAAGTTTGAACAAACATTCATATCTTACCTGTATATATAATATCTTTAGAGAGCCCATAACGCTGTTTGTAATACATATTAGCATTTATGTCAAGAATTTGTGGCTATACCTACATGTCTACATACTAAAATGGAGGTTGTGCCATTTTTATTTGGAATGGTGTGTTCCAATTAAGGTCAGATGGAAAGATAAGAATAGGGCAACAAGATGCCATGAAATTGTGTGTGACCCTTCTAAGCCTAATCCCTTGCTAAAAGTGAGACCCTTCCAGCTCCAGGTAGTGGGAGTGTCTCAGTTTCCTGAGTTTGCAACACAAACTTTGAACACTGACAGCTTCATGCTTAGGCCCTGTGAAAGAACCCAGCATGAATTACCTGCAAAATGCTTCCCACAGGCTGCTCACCAGCCACTCTGTGAGAACTGTGCTTCTGCCCAAGGTGTCATGTTAAAAGCACACTGGATATCACAAGGACTTGCCCATATACTTGTAGAAACTCCTGAGACACACACCTCCCTTAATTCTTGTGACCTCCTTAGCCAGGCTTCCAGTCTCACCAACCAGCTATCCTTAAACATCTGCTTTGCTACAAACTCTTACAGCAGTGCATAAAACCAGGGCCACTCTGTGTGCCTGGGTCAGATTCAGCTTCTCAGCCACAATAAGCTAACTGGGACAAGTCTGAAATTGCCATCAAAGTATCACATGCTGTGAAGTCCAGTGTAGCTGTACCCATTGCAGAGTTTTGTCTTTGTGACATGAGGTAAGATATTATCAGAGGAAGTTCTTTCTCGAGTGAGAAATGCTTCTGCAGACCTGTCATTTTTATTATTGGCAAAAGGCAGAAAAAACAAAACGGATTAAAAACAGCAAACAAAGGAAAGCACATGAACTGTGCCCCACACAGAGCTGAGACAAGGCTGAATTGTTTCTAGGCTCTGTCCATCTGCTGTTACATTTTGCTGCCCACTCTGTCCATACCTATGGCCATTCCTGGCACAGCATTCACACAGGTCACGTTTACACAAATAAAGTCCAATAAAAAGAACTGAAGTGTGGTGATACCTTATTTCAAGTTGATCTAAATGTTGCTTTTTCCCTGCTGCTGTTCCATGATGTTATTATACACATTAAGTGATGAGACTTCTGCTTAAACCCAGACCCTCCATTCTAAGCATCAGAAAATAGAAGTTATATCTGTCACGTTGCCTGCCTGGATCTCGTGGTTTTTGTATTTGTTTGCTGCTCTAACCCTGTCCAAGCCACAGATACCATGCAAATGCAGCTTAGCCAACATCAAAACATCAAAACAGATCCTGGCTACTTTAGTGATTTCTGCTAGTGATGAAATTTGAGCCAGCTCTGGCATACTTCACCAAGAGTTTATGGAAATCTGTTGCAGTTACTCTCTGTTAAATGCCATTTGTTACTCTGAAAGAAACTCATACTTTTAAATCACTTGTCAGAGGAATTTGGGAGCAGACTGCTTAAGCAATATAAGATCATTTTCAGTCCTCTTCCCTCCCCCCACATGCTCTCACCCCTTTAAAGGGCTTGCAAGGAAAAGCAGCAATATTGATACACTCCTTTACCACCCAACGTGAAAGGAATTGAACACAACAGCAGCCAGAGCATCACTGATTCCTGTGAACTCTGTGCTACATCTGAGCACAGGATCCTGTCTGAACACACCTGCAGCCTGGCAGCAGCACACCTCTGCCTTCTGGCAGCAAACTCACCTTTCCAGACATGAGGTTTGCACTGGGAAGCAGAGGGGCAGACATACTGTGCTCATACCCTCCTTTGAATATGTTGAGCTCACTCATGTGTGAGCTCAAACCTCACTCTTCAGAGGTATTTAGCTTTAACTGCACAGAGCACAGGTCAAACTAATAGTATAATGTTACCAACAGCTACTTCCTGTTGCCTCTTCCCATTCACTATCCACTTACTTCCCACTTAATCCCCTCTTCACACACATTCCAAGAGTGTAAAAGTTTCCAGAACCTGATGTAAATATTTTGTAAATTAACTTCAAGATTCTCAAGCTCCTGTTAAAGACTGACATGTCATTAATGGTTTATAGTTAGTCAAGAATCTCCCCAAATGAAAGTTCCTAATCACATGTAAGTATTGACCTATATTTTGTGCTTATGCAGCTAGTAAAAGAGCAGAGTCTGTTTGTATACATATGTGTGGATATACACACATGCAAGAATTTGCCAGACAAGTAAGTACACACAGGTTAAAATAGATTTTAAGAGTGCAAGGAGAGGATGTGCTGCTTCCATGACACACAATTAAATTCCTATTGTATTTTAAAAAACAGCCTCCTGGGAGGGATCCATTCACATCCCAGTCTTGGATTTTTCTAACACTGGAAAATAAATGCCTAGAACATAAGAAATCTGAAAGCTGACAAAGCCAAAGTGCTTTGCCCAAGCTGACGAGGCAACGGCACAAACATATTTCTTTGTTTAATAGGAAGACAAAAGCAATCTCATGCAGTTAATTTGTGTTCAGGCAGCTCAGCACAACATTAATAGCACTGTCTTTTTAAGAAAGCATCTTTATATCAGAGCAACATGCACAGGGGAAAAGTGCCATCGTTTTTATCTGAAACAAAGACATCCAGAAAAGCCCCATGCAGTTACCCTGATGAAGAACCAAGTAAATGAAGAGCTAGTGCAAATAATTTCTCAATTAAAAGCATAATCTGATAACCAACATACTCTCCTTTTTGTGCCATACATTCCCATGCAGGATGTGCTTTGTTGTAGTGCAGTCTCAGGAGAGCACGAGTGCTTGCTGGAATCTACTGCCATTTGTTCAAAGTTTGATCCTAGAGTTTCATTTTTAAAGACAAAGACAGCTGATTCTCTCCCCCCCTCCCTAAGCCTCCTCCTCCACCCAACAACATCTTTCATTTACTTCTCATGAAGAAACACACACTACTTTATGTCAGGTTCTGAATACATTTCCCTTCACAAAGCTAAGAATTCTGAGTAAGTTTTTGCTTATGTTTACTTTATGTCTGAGGTTGTGAATACATTTCCCTTCACAAAGCTGAGAATTCTGAGTAAGTTTTTGCTTATGTGCATTTACACAGAGAAAACAAAACCCAACGAATCACTTACCCTCTTTAGCCACCTGAAGTGCTTGTAAATATCAATCTCACCATCCATGCTTTGGGCCCATCTCAGCAGTCACATTCCCAGGGTTAAAACAAAAGTTTGGAAGCAAGCGCAACGCTTTGTTCTACAGGATATAGCTGTGACTTCTTCCCCTTTCCACCCTCCACTTCCAAAATCTTCAGTGCCTGTTCACATTTTGAGCTAAATCTCCTGCCTTTGTCCCACAGCCTTATCCCAAAGGCTTCTCACAGATGTATATATAAGACGGAACTGTATAAACTTTCAGACTCTCCCCCAAACATCTGGTTTTTTTAAACAGCAGATCGGGTAGCAACGAGAACAATGCAGCTCGAAAAAAAACATCAAAAATATAACTTGCTAAATGATCTTTAAAAAAGGATCTTTCAAGAACAGTATAAATCTGCAGGAACTGTTCCCCTTTAATGTTGAGTAACAAGCTAAAAATTATTAAGCTGTCACTAAGAAACTATTTTCGAGTAATGCTTTCTCTGGCTTTCTGTTTCAAGAGTGGCTGGAACTCATTACCAAAGACCCCTATTTCCTGTCTCTGCTTTACTCCCTGTTTATCGTAACACTACTCAGCCTTCTCAGTTTATTTCAGGCTCAGACTAAACCTAAAAATAAGTTCTGCTCTTTGAATTACTTGCCTGTGCTCTCGAAAGACATTATAAAAGAGGAGGAATTCAAGGACGATCCTGTGAATAAGTTAATGATCCCATAAATGTTGCTATTGCCGAAGAGGCAATTTTCCATCTTAACACAAGATGATGATACCCTTCCAAGATATTTGTCTGTTCCT
>NW_008689595.1:59317-66580 GCF_000695815.1 Acanthisitta chloris
TTGCAACACCAAGAGAAATACATATGCAACACAAGGCTCTGGCAAGAAGGGACGTCTCAAAGTGCTGCCTGTTACAGTGGTGTCCTCTAGTGCCTCCACACAGTAGTTATGAAGAGCTTTAATTTTTCCCAATGAACTCTAGCTTCCAGTGTGGGATCTCCTCCTAATTAAAACTTTAGCCTTAAACTGGGCAACTGACTGTTACACACACAAGGACAACTGCTTGGGCAGCGCCTATTAAGACCCAAATGCAGCTGTTCCTGTGGAATTTTTGTGATGGTCTCAGAACACTTATCTCCTTTTTTCCTTCAGATTCTACAAACTGACTCCTGCATTTAAGGAGCAGTAAAACAGCAGTTTGAAAGAAGCAGTGTCAAAGTTGCACATGATACTAATGATATACTCAAAGGACTCAAAGCCTGATGTTGTATAATGCCCTGAACAGTCATTCTTACAGGGACCTGCCTTGCTTAGTTATCTACCCACATTCCAAACAGGGAAAGTCACAGAGCTATGAAGAAATTTCTGCAAGGGATGTGGGATTTTATTATTCCAACCATTCTTGATCCTTTTGACCTGATGGAGCTCTTTATAGAACCTTCTATAACACAAAGAAGAGGGAAGGATATAAACCTAAACTTTCAATTTCCTTCATGTATTTATTACCTGTTCTTAATGCCACATAACAAGGAACACATGACAATTTTTAGACTATGCTACAAGCCTTCTACAGGTTCTAGGACACCTAAAATCACCAATAAATGTGATGAGAAAAGAACTGTCAGCTCCCAAAAGCAAACCATGCTACAGGAAGGGGAATTGGGTTTCTCTGTGGACAGAGGGTACTTATTCTATGCTGGTTGTTTTTATGCTGTCTTAAAGTTGGTGAGAGCAGCTATTTCTTGAATAGCTCCCACTATCTGGCAAAAGTCTTAGTACATCACCAATGGTCCATAAAAAAAACCCCAAATATAACAATTAATCCTCAATAGAGTGCACTTCCCTATGCATGACAGATTCTCTCATGGTTCAGCAACTGAAGGAGGAATTGGGGCTCTCTTGATATTAAGCTCCCTGCAACTTAAGGCATTTTTTCCCCCAGAAAACTTGTTAGCTCAGTATGGAGAGCAGCAAATACATCAAAGTTTATCTCACAGCATTGCACATCCCACAGCAGCACCACCACAGAACCTCAGGTTCCACAATTCATCCATTGCAAAACATTGGCCCTAAGACTTTAATTTCAGGCTTATTAAAGGGGAAACATATCTCTCTTAAAACATTTCACTACACGTTATCAGCTTGTGATTTTGTTCTTAACTACAAAAACTACAGAAAAACTATGTTACTGCACTTGCTAGTGCCTCAGTGTACCACCTGCAGCTAGCTTAGTATCCATTTCTCCTTTTAAAAGTATTAAAAAAGGACAAACATACCTTATTTCTGCCTTGTCATTTGTGCTGGATTTCCTGCAGAGGCCTCTGGATTTCTGTTAGTCATTCTTCCTGATTACAAGGTAAGTGTCTCAATTTTCTGCATCTTATCAGCTGCCAATGTTGACAGCATACATTCCACAGTCACATGCTCACGTTGAGCCTGTCACCTGCATGCTGAACTTTACATCCTGCTTGAGCTTTGGCCTGAAAGTTTCAGACACCAGCAAATCAACAGCCCTGGATTTGCTTAGAATGCTTTGCTATACCACTGGAAAAGCAGGATAGCTTCTCTGGGCAGAGGGAAAATAAAGGAAATCTGTTGCAATTGGAGGATTACTTCATCAAGTTCCCACTGTATGTTTTTCTGATTTTTCAGGAACTCTGTGTCTGTGTGTGGTTCTTCACTGACCACCAACTTCTGGTTCAGGGGAAAACTGCCAAACAAAACAAGTGAAAATCCCCCACTATCACTGCAGAACCACCACCCTTGGGTGCTGAGCATGAAGAGAGAAGGATCCAGCTATTGCTCCCTTCCCCCAGCCAACTCTGTTTGCTGCACTGCCGTCCCCAAACCCAAATGAACACACACATTTTGGCAATACAAATGCAATGCACTAATGTGTAAAGTGGACAAAGTTTATATACCCCACAAGCTGTATGAAAACCCATTAGGATTTCTCTGCCAGTTCTGTATTTCCCTAGAAAACTGCTGACAGCTGCTAGTACTGATAGAACTAAAACCCTTTGCAGAACACCAAAGGTGCTACCACATGAATGTCTGCTGATGCACCACCCTCTCAGCTAAGTGAGCCATTACTTTATCAGTCAGCATGTCAAATATTTCAAACAAGATTTCAAATCTCTTCCAAGCAGCAAACAGACTGAACATTTCAGCTTCGAAACTGCAAGTAGCAGAGTGTTTAAACAATTGGCTACACTTCTCCTGTCCTTCCATTGCAGACTTGTGAAGAGAGAGGAGAAAACACCCACAAATCCTCTTAGTACTATGGAGGGAAAGCAAATCTGTCTGGTGTATTCCCTTTTCTACCCAACACTAAGCTGAGGAAGCACAGAGTTGTTTGCTTTGCCACCACTGTCCCTCTTACTCAGCTGAGGCCCTGTGACCAGTCTAAAATGATACTTCTGAGTTTTGTTTTAGCAATTTTACTTATTTTTTTGTTAAGTTTGTGATGATACAAGTGTCTGTGATGTCACAGACCAGCACAAACGTGAAGTGTCACTCACATTCTTCTATTGCCACTGAATGGCTTGGGAAATTAGAGGGCAATGGAAGAAGAAGAGCAATGCTTCAGTCCAACAGGGCCAGGTCCCTAAAGCATAGCAGCTCTCTGCCTTTTCACCAATAACTTGTTGATCATCTAGGTTTCAAAACACATCAGCCTCTGGAAACACTAAAAGAACATACTTTTTAGCCTCTTAAGCAGAGATGAAATGACCAGCTATGCATCTTCCCAGCCCCATCAGACGAGTCCAGCTGAGGATGGACATGCAACAGAAGTTTACTCATTCCTGAGAATTAGTATCAACTTTTCCTACACCTCTTCCTCTGCGGGTTTTTTTTCCAGTCCTGGTGTTTAGGCTGCTTTGGAAATATAGGGATTAGGGCAAGATTTTATGAGGGAAAATTTTTTTTCAGCATGCCAATTCACACATGTCATTCTCATGCTGCAGAAAAATGTGAGAGCTTCAGACTGAAGAGAGAAAATATGAGAATACTTGTGTAGAAAGAAATTCAGGCCATTTGTGCAGAAGACAACAGAGGGAGAAATCTCTTTTCCATAGTGAGCAATGACTTCAGGAATCTAGATGAAGTATTTCCAGCAAGAAAATTTGTCTTAGAGTCTTAATTGTGACCAACTGATATTGCTTAAGTGACAGAGAAAGACAAAACTCTTGGACCAAAAGGAAAAAACAAACTGCATTCTGCAGATGAGCACATTTGCTTTCCATGTGATAATTTAAAAAAATAAACAATATCCTGGGAAACAGACAAGAAATAACATTATGTAGATATATAAACAAATAATCCTTTCCCAACATAAGACGAGCTCAATCCTAATGGCTTAATTCTTTGATTAAAATCTGCATTTCAGAATTAAACAGATTTAGATGGACATTAGTTCCAAGCCAGCATGGTTAACCCTTACCCTTAGTCCATGCTGGGGGAGGGGGAAGGTCATACTTCAAACAGGTGCTGACATCTCTGGAGCCATTCCCATCTGCAGGCTGTGTGAGATCACATATCTCCAAGCACTGCTGTGTCCTTTCTGGTTCCTGCTCAAGCAATAAGTATCTCTCTCCCCTTGGCTTGCATAAAGAATGTATTACTGATACTTAGATGAAGTTACTGTTTATTAATTCATCCACAGACATTTGCACATTCTTGGCAGTTTCAAACATTCCTTGCCATATACCAAAATACTTTTTCCAGCCCAAGTTTTACAAAAGCTCTGTCTCTTTTGCATGAAGCTTCTTTAGGAGAGAATGTAGATGCTAAGAAACTCGAGTACTAATTTTTCTGCATGAAAACTAAAAGACATTTTCTACTTAACAGAATCAAAATCACTTCTCCCACTTGTATGCAAGACACTGGTAGCTTCCCATAGAGTATTCCTCTATTTCCTCTGACAGCAACAAGGTGTGGATAGGTCACATAGCTGAGGATTGCACTCAAGGGCAAACTTCTCAATGTGTCAGTAGACTACCTTGAAATCTTGGAAAACTTAACACAAAAATACAGGCCCTGCTATTATAACAGGAATACCAACCTTCTTCCATGAGTTCTCTAAGCCTAAGGCCATAACACACTTCTGGTCACTGTAGTTTCAGGTGGCTCTGTTAAACATTACTGATCATTACAAGGGTGAAAGAAAATGCCAAAAGCTAAGCCCACTGTGTCATTTTAAGAAAGAGATCTAAATCAGCCCTACTTACTGCAAAGCTATTTTAAGCTTCTAATAGAATAGTTCATTATGTAGAGATGACTTTCCTACCTCTGCTGGCAGCTACTAAAGCCAGCAGTCACAGTCAGAGGTGGTAGGGTTGACTCCCAGACAGAATAACCACAGAACAATGGCAAAATGAGGCCTGGTTCAGAAAAATCCCATGCAAGCTCTGTCCACCTCCCTTCCACCAGCTCCAAGGCACTCTTTAGCATTCATCAATAGCTGCACCTATGAAGGACACTTCTCTGGTGTTCTGGTGTACTGAGAGTGGCTCTAACATGCTTGGGAAACCCTAAGAATCTTCCAGCTCAGGACTTCCTTGCATCATCAGCTCATTGCAAAGGAGCTCAAGCACAGTAGAGAACTGGGTCATACAACTTTCAACTCTGACTACTTCTCAGAAAACATAACCCATCTCATGTTTCAGGCTGGTAAAAATAAACATGAATGCTTACAGACTGAAAGCTTTTCTACACTGCCCCAAGCAGACTCTACTGCTCCACTGGCAGTTTAACACGAGTTAATACCACTTGGCAATGAGAAGATTCAGCTATATATAGCTCCACCATGACTCCCAACAGTTGAGTTCCACATCAGATCTACCAACAGAAATATACCGGCTTTAACTGGCATTGCTCAGAATATCATCCCTACCCACTCAGCTGTTGCTGAAAAATGCTATTGACACTTTGACAAAAGCCTGTTTTCAAGTACATGGAAGTGCCCTGCACTGCAGTCATTTTCTGCCTCTGTACTGGACAGATAATTCTGAGAAATGAACCTTAGACAAAAGTGAAATAGAGACCAGTGATTATGTTTCAGCAGAGCACTTTAACACATGCTTAAAAGAAAATTTTGAAGCAACTTCAAAACTTCACAAACTCCATTAAATCAGAATTCTGAACTGGGATTTACTGTTTTAATCCAAGCCCCTGTGAAGACACTGGGGAAAAACAATTCCTTGTTTTTAACACACAGAGGAAACAATTTCTTTTGAACATTTATCATGACCAAATAGCAATCAAGATTCTAAGAAACATCCTGTTTCTGCTAAAAGGTCTCTGTTTTACCACTAAAACACAGAGCATGTAAAGAAAAAAAAGAAACACCATCACATTACATTAACAAATTGTGTCTACTCAACATTCCTCTATTTCTTCTGCTCTTCTCCTCTTTCTGCTTCCTCAAATTTAGAATATTTAGAAATACTTTCAGAGTTAGACTTCCAAAAAAAACCACCCCACGATCAAGAAAATACTAATGAGTTTTCAAGAATCAGCATCTTAAGGGTCAGTGTATAAAGCTGCATGAGGAAGTGGCTTGCTTTAAATATAGATGTTCCACTAGGAGGAAGATCATGTTTTGCAGTCCTGAAAAATGAGGCTTTCATTCATGCTTTAGGAGCATTGTAAGAACACTAGTGTTCCCCTTTACCCAGAAAAGGGTTCCTAAAAGACATCTAGAATAAAAACCAGAATTCACAGTGTAGAAGTTCGTTTAGAGTTACAAAACTGTAACTTAATACATTGTCTCATAGCCCACAGAGCCAAACACAGACAGTTGTTACTGCAGCAGTTAATTTTTAATGCTGAAATTACTACCTGCTTTGTGATACGTCACATGGTCACTAGCAATACTGAAATATTTAACAAGGAGCATTGAGATGATCCACAAATTTCTTTTATATGAACTCTCCATGATAATCCCCAGGTCTTTTTGTTCTGTTTTCAAGGCCAAAGAATTTACAGTCATAAAGCCATATAAAAACACTCAGACTTCCACTGTGAGACAAAAGTTATTTCATACAATTCTGAAGTAGTTAAGAGTTTATAATTAATGATGCTTTCTTCCATTTTACATTTGTCAAAAGACTTGTGCAGTTACAGCAACTATAAAATCCCCATTCTATGAGACACAGTCATAATCTTTCTAAATTCAGTGCTCTGCCGAACCTAAATCATCTCTCTCAAAGCAGTGGCAGCACAGTTACTGTGCCTAGTTGTGCCTCACACTCAGGAACATGATCTGTTCATGCATCACAGACCACAGAAACACAGACAGGAGCCTTTTCAAAGCACACCTCCAGTCCCACAAATGGTGTTAGAGGAAACACCCAACCACCAATGATTCCATAAGACAAAGGAGGAAAACAGATGCTCTCAAAAGAGCAGACAAACCAAAGAACTTAACAGTTACCACTGGTTAGAAAAAAACAAAACCTGAATTGATCAAACCAGCAAACACAATTTGGTGATATTTGATGTCTAAAAAAATAAATACCTGCATTGATCAAACCACCAAACACAATTTGGTGATATTTGATGTCTGATAAATTCCATAGTTTGGTGCTATGGAATTAAGAAAGGCAAGACCAGCTCTAGTGTCTGTAATCATCACAGAAACTTCCTGACTGACCAGTAATACACCAAGGGACCTCAAAGCTGACCAAAAGCTAAACTGCACAGTCTGATTTATTTATACACTAGGTATAGTCCAGAACAAAAAGGCAAAGACCAAAGCTGCAAAGCTGCTTGAATTCTAAGGCCAAGGGACAATTTTCTGCAGAAGCTGTTTTTTCCCATGCGAGTACAACTGAGCTCTGGTTTCTAGATGTTGCTCCAATACAAACAGTACAAAGAAGGTTCAGCCACTTTGTGTCCTCTGACCTGCAATCCCAAACACTGCTGTGTGGGACCAGCAGAGCTAGCCATGCTGTGCCTCAGAGCTTTTGGGGCTGCCTGAGGTTATGAACATTGCTGATGTAAAAGGAACACTCAAGAAAATAATTAGGACTTTTATTCCATACTTGTTAACCCAAATGCCAGTTGTTCAATGTGGCTGTTTGATACTACCCAGCAGGA
>NW_008689595.1:66596-99866 GCF_000695815.1 Acanthisitta chloris
TGACTTCCCTTTCTGTGGTTTTCCATAAAAGCAATATGGGGCAGTAGCAAAACACATATTCAATTATTTCCATAAGGCACATTGTTTGTACTCTTGATTAATGATGGCAGCAGCAATGATTTCTTTATTACAATTTTCAACCAGACACTTAAGAAGAATCATAAAATACCACTCTTTTCTTGAAAGCAGCATGCTTATCTGCTTCCAAAATAAACATCAGATTGCTTTTTGTACCCTCAGTTTCTAACATATGCCTAATCAGGATAAGCTGGGAATATTTTGGACACCTATTCATGCAAAATGTTAGAAACAAAGCAATTGCTGTAGTCTCTAAAGGTATTCAGTCACATGCTAGAGCAGCCCTCCAGCTTCAAAGGAAGGTGCACAGATCCCAAAAATAAACAGATGTAGAATTAATCATCCATGAAAGAACCACCTCAACACATACACACACAACTCAGCCTATAATAGCTCTTCAAAAAAGCTCAAAGGCTTCACCATCCACTCCAAAGTTTGGTACAATTCAATTACTGCTCCTGCTATCAAACATTGTTCTATGCAACATTTTGGTTCAATACAACAATTGAAACATATCCCAAATCTCTGCACGCAGTTCTTAGCCTAAGAAGAGACACTTTGGAGCACATTCCACTTGAGAATGTGCCACATCTGGAATTTTTCATGCAATGATGTTTTACCTGATAGCTACCAGCTGCAAACATTGGGGCCCCACACTTGGGGGTGACTCCTGAGCTGTTCCTCAGCAGGTCACAGGGAGCTCCACGGGCACAGACAGAGCTAAGGCACCCACAGGTCTATCAGGAGTTGTGCATAAATAGGGAAACACATCCCCACAAGAGGCTGCTCACGCTTGGGACCAACAGCAGCTGTGAGAGAGGAAATGTGTGCATGTGGCTGGGAGTCTGGGATTCTAAGTTTCTGGAATCAGTTTTGGAACTGCATTTAGAAATTTGTAGGTGTTCCTTAACATTTCTGAATCACTTAGGATATATAGTTCCCTGATGTCTAGTTAATTATGTTTTAATAAATCAGCAAACTGCTGCAGCCTTGAAGTGTTTAAGCCATGGGAATTGACTGAGGTTTTTTTAGTCACACTCCAGCACTTCACAGAGTAATGACTGCCAAACTTAGTTGGGGGTTTCTGATGTGAATGGATTCATTGAGCTACAGAGTTCTCATTCTCTCTAGCTTACTACCTTGACTATCCTTTTCCACATGTTAAGTATCATGTTTCGCAGCTCTGGGTTGGAATGAAAGAATTTTCAGTGTGGGACATAACTATGAAATACATATTCCATTTCACTGAAATGAGCTGAATGCTATCAGATTTCTTCCAAGTGAAACTGCTGCTTGTCAGTGGAGAAAACTCTCAGATTCAAAGCTGAAGGAAGTTGTGTAAATGCTAAGGAATTATTTGTGTTTTAAAAATCATCAAGGCCTACGAATACACGGATTATTATCCATTTTCAAACAGCAGTCACAGCAGCTACACACTACACTCCCTTGAGGCAGAACAGTGCAAAACATTTTAGAAACTGTGATCTCCACATACTGCACTGGAGATACCCTATTTCCAACTTCCCTGTTGTGCTGGTTCCCAGTCCAGACTGCCCAATTGCTTCATCAAATCCTACTACTCTTGAGACAGTAGACAAAGCTTTTAGGACATCAGCAAATGGCAATTCTAAGACTCAACTGTGCCTTCTGTTTTGCATGAAAAAGGAGATATACCTCTATGGATTAATAGAAGGAGTCAAAACATCAAGTGTTACCTATGCTGCAGGGGTGCAAGGCTAACTTAATTAATATCTCTGCATCAGGGGGTCAACAGCCACATTCAAACTCTTCAACTTGCTGCTTTAGGGCTAACTTTACTGTGAACAGCTCTGAAAATTTGTGTCTTCTACGCACTGAAAACATCTTTTAGCTGTTGTAAAGCTTTGAAAAACCATTAACATTTCTGCTAAGGCAGGAATTCAGGACGAGCTGCCTAAGGATATCAAAATCCAAAATCTAATAGTGCAAATCCAAATTAAACATTGCCTACACCTTTTGCTTTCAAAACTGGTACCAAGTTCTCATTCCTTTCTCACATGCAGTTCCAAGCAGGATTTTCCAGCCACAGACCTGAACCGTGAGGAATGCCAACAAACTAGTGGCTGACAAGTTGAAACAAAAGCAGTTAACTTTCTAACAACTTGAGATTACAATGGGCACAGGTGATAAACACTAAGCCAGAAGCTACAGACACAGAAGTCACATGCATTGACAAAGCCAGAAGAAAATCCATTAATCTGGAAAACTTTTCTGAAGCTGAGAAAGTGCCAGGTCGCTTTTACTTGTGAAGAAAACACCATTCCCTTGCAGTGACAGGTTTGGTGTTGTGGCAGGACCTGCTGTTTTTCTTCCTGTGCATCTTTTAAAGTCTGTCTGAAGATCTGCTCCTCACCTGGTAAGCCTCAATCTTTTCCAATATAGTCAAATGTTTATTTCCCATCTATCTCAGTGTGACTGTCTCACCTTCAGCAGCTACAGCTTTCCTGCATTTACCACCACTGCCTGGTGGACAAGACACTTTGGAGATTTGTAGTACCTATAGTAAAGGTAAAAGGAATGTAGCAAGAAAAAGGATAGGAGAATCATCCAGTTTGAGTCTGTCCCTTCAACAGACAATGCCACTGTATTCCAAATAGATAGTTTAAAAACAAAATTTTATAACTAGTTATAAATTGGTTATCTTCAGCAAAGGATGAACTCAAGTAAACCAACCAATCAACACAGAAAAACCAACTTTTTGGTAGTTGATTTTCACTCTCTTTTCTCTCACCAAGGTCAAAATAAGGTCTTTTATCAACTTCTTCTACTCCTATATCTGCATTGCTTTAATAATCAGCACATATCCTCAGCTCACCATCCCCTCCAGCTCTCTAAGGATGCAGATTCCAGTTATTATAAAAGCAAAGTATCAAAATACTTGAGCCAATCCTGTTTGCAAACGAAATGGAAGAGCTGAAGCACCAACTCACCAGATTCTCTTCAAACCACTCCCGCAGACACACTGCTGTGGCCCCTGGAATCTGACTCCGCAGTGCCTCCTTCTCCTGGGGATCCTCCAGCATTTCCAGGGCCATCTTCAGATCTTCCAGAAGATGCAAAATTTGAAATGTGCCCAAGTATACTGATGGAGCAGGTGACACAATATCGTAACCATTAGCATACTCTGTAGCTGACTTTGTACCTAAACCAAGGAAAACCAGGAGAGAAAATAATATTACAGAATTGTTTTGTTGATGACAAATATATAGGTACTGCACACTGCAACATTTGGACTTCTGATGCTAATACACAAGCATCAGAATTTCAGGCTTAGAAAGACTTGAATTCGTCTCTAGATAAATCATGAACACTGGAGAGCTAAATGTGAGAGGTGTTTACATATTAAAGAAAGAATTTTGACCTAGAAAACATTTGCAATGTCTATCAAATTCTAAATGTCAAAACCTTCATACAAATCCCCTGTAATTTTCCACAGTTACCATGAGATGTCACTAACTTCTCAGCTACATAGCCAGAAGTTCCCACACAGCACAGTGTTCAGCGATGTAACCCTCTGACAAGAGACTCAGACAAAAATAGATCATGTTACCAGAACTAGAAAAATATATGACTGTGAGCAGGTTTAAAACTCTCCCACAGAGAACAAAGCCCAAAAGGTTAGCAATAAAAATGGCAAAAGAAACTTTGCTAGCTCTCTAGATTACAAAAAGCTCTAAGTCACACCACCCACCAGCACAGATATTGCATTCTTGACAACTACAAGCACAGGAAAAAACATACCTCACTGATGGAAGGATTATAAAGAATACAAATCCTAATATCTCCAAATCTCTTTGCTTAGCACCCTGTGTTTCAATGAGGTGCACACTAAAATAAGCTCAGTTCTGAATTTCAGACCTTGATTTCATTTAATATCCCTTTGTTTCCCTAAGAACTACTCAGGTGGAAAACTTCTATTTGCTCTCCTTTTCCAGGTTTCTTTTCACAATTCATTTCCTCGTGTGCATAATAGATTGTACTCATGTCTTCTTTCATGCTCTCTCTGGCATAAGCAATCACATTTCCCTCCTCTATTTGACTTAATTGGAGTTTTTTTTAAGTTTTTGATCATTCATATTGCACTGGACCCAATAGCATAGAGCATTCATTAGCAGACCACATAATTGATAAACACAAAGGGATTATAATAATCTCCTTACTATTCTCCATTTTACTCCTGTGTTTAACATCATTTACATCTTAGTTATGAAAGGACCAAAAATCTCCACTGGACCTTTGACTATTATCTGCAGGGTTTTTTTTGTCTTGAGCAGATGTATCTAATGTGATGTATAAATGTATAAGGAAGTCACATTTTCTGCTTGAATACACATTACTTTTGATTAATCAATGTTAGTTTGCCTGCTATGGTCATTTTTTTACCATGATTTGGACATTTCAAACTATGTTTGAACCCAATGCTTTATTTACATGTAGCCTGATACACAACTAATACCTAAACACAACTCCAGAAAACATTGATACTCTAGGTCCAAGCACACTGAAATGCCTTCTGCACCTAGATTATCTTTTAACCAAAATGCTAATAGATTACTTGATCCTAACATTATTCCCATGTCAATCAGTTTTCAAAGAAAACCATTATTTTTTCTGTCATTTTGTGAGTGCTAAACTTGACTCAAAGCTTTTGGGATAATTTAAATAATATTAACCAGTTTTCCCTCAACCACTGTTTTAATGACACAAAGAGTTCTGTCAGATCTCTGCAAAAAAATTGTGTGGCTTGAATTCTGCTGTAGGATGATGTTTTTGTGTTTGACTGTTTTAAACAACGAAAAACACCCCTAGAAACTTTTAAACTTCAGCAAAGCTCAGTAGTAGGGGGTTAAATTTTTTTAAAGCAACACTCATTTTCACTACTAGAGTATTTCATCTCATCTTAACCTCTTTTCAGACTCAGAATATTCTTTTTGATCCTGTTGACTTCCGCTGCTTATGAGTTTATTTTAATACCTCAGGTGCAAGATATCATCTTAACTTCTGGCTAAGACCATGTCCAAGATAAAGTTTCTCCAATATCCGGTGCTACAAAGCTACAGGAGACAACCTCACCTCATAAATCAGCCTTGCCTTCCTGAATTACTTCCCTTTGAGGACAGGGATCAACTAACTCTAGCTGGACTTGAGTATTCTAACCACTAAAAGATATTTTCTTATGCATTTCTGTACTCTCAGCTCCTCATGTCAGCTTGTTTCTGTATCTCCTAGTGCAAACTCGAGCAACTAAAAATAGCAGAGTTCCAAATTGTGTAAGAGCCATTGGGATCACATAACCTCTTACATCTTTTCATTCAGCCAGAGGGGCTCACTACTTAATTTCCAAAGGATAAACTGAAATCTAGCATTGTTTTCTTCAGTAGCAATCATACCACTTTTAAAGGTTTGGCTTCCTTGGTTCTTGTGTCATTAGGACTTCTCCAAAAGGAAGAGTGAGAAAACTATTTTAAAACTCCATGCTACCTTTTTTTGTGAGTAAGTACTTTTCACACTAGAAAACTCCAAGTTATTTCATAATCAGCTCTGGTAGCTACATCTTCAATGAACTTACAGGATAAAATAGCCAATGCAGTGACAGTGCAGGTCACACATTTTGGCCTTTATTTGATTTACCTCTATTACAACACTAAGGAAAACAACATATATGCACACTCTTTAACCCTGGCAAGGGAAAGAACTGACACCCTCAAGAGACTTAATTCTGGAAAGGCAAAAATCCTTAAGTGCTGGAGCACAGCCAGGGCCAGGGCTGACGTGATTCCTGAGCCTGGGCACACTCCCTAAGCATCCTCCAGCCATCCCAGGCTCTGCAACTGCCTGCTCAGATGGGCAGAATTCTAAGCAAAATTTGAAACTGCTTTCAAACTGGTTAGCCCTGAGTTGCTAAGGCAGTACCTTTTATTCTCCTAACTGAAATGGAAAATGGAGAACTCCTCTGAATGCAACAACTAATGCATGTTAGACTAGGTGAAAAAAATGCAGAAATACAGAGTTCAACTCAGCATTTTAATTCAGAAAGCTTCCTGTTTTACTGCTAAAATTCAAATGAATCACGGGCTTGCTTCTCTTATTTGCTTTTCAAGGAGTTTCATACTAAGTAGGATCTGTACTGTTCACCAGAAGGACAAGAACACACCCTGAAAAACAGAAGTAAAAGTGCGTAGGAGTAAATAATTATACTTCTTTGCATTAGTTTAAACCTTTACAACATCATGCTGCAAAGCACATGAAGTTTTAGCACCAGACAGTAAGAATTTGGATCTCATTGCAGATTGATGCAGAAAAAAAAACCAACCCCAAAACAAAGTGATGCCACAGAGCAAACACAACACTCTGTCATCATAGTATACTCTACCACCAAGAATTGTTACAACAACAACATCAGCAATTAATTCATGTGCAGTTTTGTTATAGATAAGTGTAGAGGGGAAGAATGCAGCTCAAGCACGAGAGCTTCACTGATACTCAGGAAAAATGAGTGCAGTTTGGAACTCTTGAAAAAAGACTCATTCTTTTCTCTCCCTGAGCCTCACTTGTTTTCCAGGGGTAAACAGAACACAGGGGAACCTTTTGTCATGATGTTTAGATGATATATGATGCCACAGTTTCCTAGTCTACTACTGGAACACAACTAATCATAAAAAATGTCTACTTTAGAGGAGTAGGAAAGAAAGAAAGTGGGGAAAAGATGTTGGAACTAAGATGCTCCAAGTAGTTTACTTCTGTCTTGCCCAAAGTGGAAGGAGGCTAAATGTTGCTGCACAGTATGTAGGCAGAAAGAATAAAATAAGTAATAAAGACAGGAAAACAACAGAAGTTACACATTTCTTACAGCTTGACCATGCAAGGATGTTTTTTATTTCCAAGTTCCTCACAATTCACTGAACAGCTTCAAAGAAACATTCCTTTTGGGAAACACATCCCCTAGCCAGAAAACAGCACTGCTGGTAGCTAACACAAGTTATTAAGCAGAAGTAAAGAAAAGCAGAAAGCCTTGTCAGTTCACAAATCCACTCTCCTCAGCTTATATTGTCCATCACATTGGTCTAGCAAATATTGTTTCTGATCTCTCACTTTCCCTTCATCTGAACTTCTGCTCCCCTACACACACCCTTGTTATCTCAGTCTTTTTGCCCTAAAACTGGCTGAGTTTTAAGAAAAATTCCTTGTAATGGACAACTCACCCATCAGTGGTTAAAAAGAGGTTTTCCTATACCTGCTGGCTCCTTTAGATCAGAAACTAGCAAAAAAACCCCAACAAAAGTCCCACAGCAAAAACCAAACAGTACTTTTATCCTGGGTAATGATGACTTAGTATAAAGCTGAAATACTCAAGAATAACAATTCTAATATCTGACCCACAGTGGTTAGAATAAAATTATAAATATACATTTTTATCTGACCTTGCAGTCAGTCATTACACTGCTAGAAAACACTTTTTTTACCTGAATTTTTACTCAATGAGCATGAAGGTTGTCCAAGTTCTTCCTCTCTCCTTCAAGACTACAATGTGTAATTTTCTTTGAAGAACAATTTTCTTTTTCTTATGAAGTTAGCCTTGGAAATGTGAATTTATGTAAACTAGTAGCAGCAAGTTCTGGATGGGACATATTTCAGGCTCCTTGTTTCAAAGCCTCCTGTCAAATGAGTGAAGCAGCTCACACAGTCCTTTCTTCTAATACTGTAATGCAAAACACATCACAAATGGTGTGTTTTGAATCACAGCTTATATTAACTCCTCAAATCTCTGCTGTTAGATCTTTAACTACAGGGAACAGTAACTATTAAGCTGGATTAGCAGGAAGCCCTAGGAAGAAATTTCCAAGCCTAGAAATGTTAATGACCACACTCAGATGCAAGTTTCATGCAGCTCGGGTGGTTTTCAGCTGAGCTCTGTGTACAATCAGCCATGGAATCTTTGAGACAATTTTCCAGAACTCTCTATAATTTCTTATGCAAATTGTATCTGTAATTACTCAACCTTTTCCCTTCTACTTTCCTTCTGTCCATGCTTCTGGATGCTAAGCTGTGATTTGTAGCACATTAGGGACTGCATACACAGCTACAACCCAAAGATCTCTCCTGTCCAGAAACACAAGCTAAGCAACCTTAGAGCTGATGGAAAAACAAAGAAGGATTATGCAGATATGATGGAGGTTTGAGGCTGAGTCTCCATTGCACAGGAAAAACAGGATCAGCACATTGATTAAAGACAAAGAATAAAAAATACTTGCACCAATTTTCTTCTTTTTGATTATGCATCACAAAGGATTGTATTCAGGGCCAGTGAAGGCAGTAGTAGAGACAGCACATACATCTTTTTAGTACAAAATCTGTAACTGTTTGTAGCAAGCACTAGTAAACTACTGGTAACAGGAACAGTGTTTCATGGAGAAAAAAAAACAAACCTCTGAAAGCATAGAAAAAATAAGAGCATTCAGTTTGTGAGGAAATTAAGGCAACTTGTTTTATAAAGATTGCACTACTTTGATTTTTCCAAAGATTTTCCAATCAGTTGCATTGGCTTAAAGTAGGAAATGGACAAGATATGATCTTCAATTTAAAGAGATCTTGTTTACATTGAAATCTTGGAAATGTGTTCACTTGCCTGTTAAACAACTGACTCACTCATGTACTGAAAAACAGATCACATCACATAAACCAGAAAAGAACCTTTGTGTCTCAGACTTCCAATCCCATGGGGTTATGACCATCATGGTTTAACTGCCTTTCTTTGCTGCATATTGTTTCTGCTGCTGTTTATGTTTCTGGTTCTATTCAACCCTTCCTCAAAGTTCCATACAAATAGCTGTGATGTATGGATTTTGTTTTGCACAAATGCAATGCACTACTGCAGTTTTGGTAAGCTGCTGTAGGTGACTGCACTATTTTTTGTTTTATACTGATAGAACTGTTTACCTATAGTCAGAGATAAAGAATTTAAAGTAGCATATTTAAACTTAATATTTGTCCATTTTGAATTAGTTTTAGGTCTCATTTTCAAGCAAACTTCTGATTTTGTTGTTTGGCTGGGAAGAAATTGATGCAAGGGAAGTCAAAGTCCGAATTCATCAGTGAATCAGTTCAACTTGGACCTTCAATGGACAATTTTGACTTTTACAAAACAATTAAAAGCTATTTGTGTAGAGGATCATTAAGTGTTTAGAGGAAAACAAGCTGGCAGTGCTTTCAGCTCCATAAGACTCTGTAGTACTGTCCTAATCCCAGAGAGAATCCATCAATCCTACGAACAAGATTCAGAGTCTTCACTCTCTCTCCTGTTCCCAGAGCCCACTCTGTGAGAAGGTATTGCTTAGGACACTGAGAGCACAGACAGCATGTTTGGGGACAGTAGCTCAAACAGCTACAGTGACCTCTTTCAAGGTTAAACACTCCAAACTGAGGAAATTCCAAAGTTCAGGTTGCTCTGGCAACTCTGGGGAGGGAATGAGCAGTCAATGCTGCACAAATCAACATGCAAGTTGTCATGACTTTCACATGGTTTTAAAACCCAGATCAAAGCTGCACCTGAACAGTGATGCAAGGTATTAACCTGAGGGCTGCAGCACGTGTAAGGGCCCTATAAAATACAGCAACAAGTGGCTAAAACCACAAATTCCAGTGTGCCCACAGTCTGAGAGGTCACGTCTTACATGCTGCCAGCAAATCTAAAAGCAAGAGCACAGAAAGTTAACATGAAAAATTATGAATGAGATAAAATAGAGTGAGCTGCTAGATTTTTCAAGTTTTAAAAATATTTTTGTTATAAATCTGTTGGTTTTGGACATCTAAGGAGTTAACTAATTAGCTCTTTGAAGTTGAGTAGCTGAAGATAAATGTCATCACCTAAAACAAGCTATAAGAAGTGCTATGAAATAAAGAACTACAAATTATAAACCCTAAATATTTATGTTAAATTTTTATATTTTCCCCTTTAATATCCTGGATGATTAAAGGTCAAAATGCTTAGCTTTTTTTCCCCCTCTTTACAATACTCTTGATAGATAATTTTCTGGAACTGCTACAACACGAAGTTATGTATTTCCCTATCAAAGACTTAATTTCAAGTAATTTACTATTTAATTTCCTATTTCATATCTCTATTGTTGTAAGATCTATGCATAAACACAGTGTAGCTAATGGTTCCAACAAGCCACTATAGTAAAACTTCACAAATACCTTACTTAATGCACAGCAGGAACAAGATAAACAAGTGCTGTATGTATATTCTTTTTTTGGCTCAGAAAAAAAAAAAAGCTTAAGTTATTGGTTTAAAAAGAACTGAAAATCAAAAGGAAACACTCATATCTGGAGCACAGCCTTTTAACACAGTTACAATTTGCTTAGGAAATGCAAGAAAACCATTGCAGCTGTTGCTGTTCAGTTATTCTGATCTATAATGAAAGAAACTGCTCATTATTTTAATTGTTATGTTTCTCTCATCATAATTTTAACTCAGTTCAGTGCTCTAAAATGAAATTCAACAAAGATTCCTACTAAGATAATGAAAAGTTATATACCTTTACTAGGGAAACCAAATTCAGAATATGAAAATATTATGAACCTTGAATAGGACATAAATGCTAATAATATAAACGGTATGGAAGTGTTCAAATGGAAAAGAAAAAAATAGAAGTTATTCTCTAGCCATTCTGCACAAGAGGCTTGTAGTGCCCATCAGCTGCATGTCACCCAGCATGTATTACAAAGGAGACCCACCAGCACCTCCCCAACACACAGCACAGTCAAATAATAGGATTAAGTGCTCTCTGTCTGGTCTGGACAATTTCAATCCCTTATGAAACAGAGCAGAGGTGTCTATCTCCTCCAGTGAAAGTGCTGTGAGACCAGTCCTTACATTCTGACTCAAGCCTGGGATGATGTATGACTATTCATGGGGAAAGGGTGAGCTCCCTAGTAAATATTTTGATTTCTTATTATTTATGTAGGACCTCCGTGAAAACTTTATACCACAAAACCTAAAATACATCCAAACAGGTTCAAATGAGTGCCAGTAATTTTTTGTCCACTCCTTCACTTATTAGCCAAGTTCTAATCACATAACTAGTGGTGATTTAGTAATCTAACACATCCAGGAGCTTAGTGGAGCTCTGGAACTTGAATTTGATTGTTTTCATAGTAAAATTATGATGGGGCAGACAATAAATGACAAAAAAAAAAAAAAGAAGAAGAAAACAATCCCTCAAACAGGTCCTCCTTCAAATTCTGACAAGTAGATCCCATGAGGAAAATATAATAAACTTGAATTAAAAACTTGTTTAACGCTTAAGTACAATTTCCTCTAAAGGTCTGTAACACACAGCCAAAGCCATGAACTCAACACCAGCATTCTGCCACCTCAAGAGAAGGGAATGCAAACATGAATACTTCTTGAACAGCTTCTTACTCAACTTCTTAATTATATTTACTTTTAAAATCTCTCAGTGCTAATACTGAAATATTAGTACACACCCACGTGATAACACATTTAACTTTCTAATTATTTTCCAGCAAGCAATAATTGCAGGAGCTCTGGTTAAAAGGAAACTCAATAATCACAGTGAATTGGTGAATTTGAAGAGACTCTGGAGCTGCAGCAGGCTGTAATATTGTGACAGTTTTTACATCTTACAATTACGGTCACTGTTAAGGGAAATAATGGATTTCCAAATTTGGCGACAGAGAGAAGCAGTTTGATGTGACATAAACTTACAATTATTTTAGTTCATTAGGATATATTACAAAGAAAAAATAAACAGTCTACAGTCCTATAAAGAAACACGTTATAATAAATAGGTACAAGCTGAATAAAAGGAAAAGTAATGACTTGGTCAAACCTCAGAGGGAAGCAATGCCAAAGTCATGAGCCTCAAACAAGGAATGTATAGACAGAGGATCTGACATATGGATGCTTTCTGCAGAGGAAACCTCTGTTTGGAGTGCAAGTCATTCCAGCTAATGGATAAGTCATGTTCATTGACAATCACATTAGCCCTTTTTGCTATTTTAGTCAAATAAGGCTAATCATTTAGCGTGTCTAATTTATATAGCTATGAGGGTGGGTTATCAGTACAGATGTACCGAGGCATAAAAGACTTGGGAACACTGACCTATCTGTCAAATTTGATCAAGTCCAGTGAAATTCAATTTGTTAATCTTGCTGCACAATCCTCCCCTCATGCACTCTAAACACTAATACATTTTGTATTGCACAGTCTACACTGAGACTTCTTAGTTAGATTAATCAGAATCATGTATGAGCAATGTTAACATTTGGAGCAAGGGATCCAACTTTCAGAATGAGGAGGCTAAAAGCAGGACTGTAAATCTGTAAACATTTGTAAGATGTATTTGCATACCCAGTTCTCACTCTAAAGGGCAAGACCACAGTCTAATGTTTTACCAAGAACTACAGTGACTAAATGCAATCAGGTCTGTGTTCCCATTGAACACAGAGAATGTTGGTTTTGCCTGTGCACATATCACACATACTCAAGCTTCAAAAACTAACCAGTGCCTGATATACATCTCTGGACTTCTCACTTCTCTAAAATAGTGATGAAGACTCATTTTGTGCCTAAAGCCAAAGTTTCTGAGCTGAAGAGTGCAGCTCTCCTAGTACCCACTCAGGTCTCATTCCAAAGGAAATATCTTTTTTCTTCAGCTACCTAAGTTGACATTGGTCATAAAGTTTAACCTTGATCTTTGAATCCAGTACTACCTAGAGATGTCCATGGGATCTGGATACAGTGAACTGAAATAGCACAAACTCTCAACAGTTGATTATTTCTTTTTGCTGTTTCCAGGTGACTCTAAGAGTGGCTACATTTGTACAGATGATTTTTCCAATATTTGCATAATATGATATATAAAAATCTGCAGTTAGGAGAACCTCAGTCCTGGTTTGTTTCTCGACAGTCCTCCAGTTATCCTTCTGAAGGAGTTTTCTACCTATTTTTTTCTCTTGCTATACAGGACAAGAGAACATTCCTGTTTTCCAGTCCCTGCCCAAATTGCATACAGAAGCTTACTGGATTGAATTAGGGACAATCAAACTTGAATAATCATTATGTTCCTCAATTTGAGACAAATTGGGATAATAACTGTACCCAAGTATAGACTCCAGCAGATACATTTGTCCTTCAATCATACCAGAATATTCAAGAAATAGTTCTGGAACACAGAGAACATGAGCTAGAGGAGAATGACCACAACAGACTTGACTTAATCTGCCTTAAAATGTCTTATTTATTTCTAGTCATGGAAATCACCACAGAGAGACACTGAGTTAACACCCTCACGTGTTTGCAGGTGCTTTGTGAGCACAGGTTCCCTAGCACCATGAAAGGGACATGACCTCCCTTGTTACTTTGGTTTCTTTATAGCACTAGCCAAAATCATAACCCAAGGTTTGCAATGGCTGAAATATGTTATAGTTCCCTAGTTTGTGAATTATGGTTTGGGACATGTTTTTCTTGTTCTTTCCTTACACATCTGAGGGAAGTTCAATGCTTCCCTATCTGTTTACCTCTTTTGTAAGAGGTGGAAAAACTAAAATCCCAATTAGCTTCTGTTGGTTAAAACCTTGTTTGAATAAGTTTTTACATACAGGAAAATACATATATCTAAATATTCCTGTTTGTCTGGAACTTGTTCCATTGGTATGAAAAGTTATTTGTGAAGTTACCTTTAACACAAATTCACATTTACACTTGTGTATATCTTTGTGAAGTTAACTTTAACACCATTCACATTTACACTTGTGTATATCTTAGCAGTCTGTTCAAGCTTACACATCTAGAATGAAGACTCATATGTGGATGAGAAAAAACCAACACCCTAGAGTTTCTTTAAGCTAAGAGTCCTGGATAATAACTTCCAGTCTAATTATGGCTAATGTGATGGTGATATTTGAAGCTCTGTATTAGTCTCGAGACAGAAAGCTTTACTAGATGAACAGTAAGAAGGTCAGGAAGAAGCACAACTGCAGCAACAAGGGGCTGAAGTTATCATCTTCATCATTAGGGGGGAAAAAAAAGGCAGCACAACATGGGTGTCACTATTCAAATTTATAAAGCTTCAGTGAACACTTTCCCATTGTGCACAAGTGAGATCATGGCCCTACCCAGACACTCCTTTGAGCAGCTCATCCTGAACTGGTGTGTGAGCACAAAGCCCAAGGCTACCCAGTTCTAACCACAGAAATTAACTTCTCTTCTTGGATGCTGTAATGCTGAGAGAACATTTTTTTAATTGCCTTACCATGAGAGCATCAAAAGACAGCAAATTCTTGCATCACATGCCTTTCTAGTGGACAGCTGTGTAAAGAACAATTCATAGCTCCACTCCTGGATAGAACTGTCAACAAACAGTACATGTTCTAACTCCATGACAGCAATTAATAGCTGAGATACTTTAAATATATACATCATAAATAAAGAAAATTAGGTACATATCTGCACATCTATATGTGCATGTGTGAAATATGGATATATATTATCCACCTAACTGGAAGACTTGGTGAAAATTATTTCAAGACATGCTGAAATAAGAAACTAACACATACAAAAAGGAATGTTTCTACATGGCTGAGGATGTGTTTAAGTTACCATCTATCATTAGAGCAAAGTAAATCTCCCCTACTTCAATATTCTTGTTTGAAGGAATGTTTCTACATGGCTGAGGATGTGTTTAAGTTACCATCTATCATTAGAGCAAAGTAAATCTCCCCTACTTCAATATTCTTGTTTGAGGGGGAATTGTGGGTTTCTTTGCTTTATTTTATTTTCAACTTTCTTCACATAACTATTGAACCAGTGTCAGTAGTGGAACCTGCATGACAGAGACCTTGATAAACAGGGTAATTATCAAAAAGTAAAAGAGTCAAACATAATTAAATCTCAGAATAGTATTATACCTGCAATGATGTCATCCATCTGCTCCAAAGCTGCTTCCAGCATGTGACTAGCGTCAGAAGTCATGATCTGTGTTTTCGTCAGACCTTTACTCTTTCTACTGAAAAGACAGATGAAACCATTGTGTATTACACTAAATAACCTGAGAGACAAAAATATGTCACTTACATTATAAATTAAGCCACACAAACTAAAGTCCACACTAGCAAAAATACAGCACAGCAACAAGAAAACTAACAAAACTCTTCCTATTCTTGATAGATCACTTGGGATTTCTAAGGCTTTAATTAAGTGTTGATTCATTTTTTAAAAAGAGATTTTACTAAAGCAAGGGAAGGCAGATGAAAACAAAACCAATCAATCTCAAATACTGCAAGCTTGAGATTCCTCTACCTCTCATCATTAACAATGGTTTCCTAGATTCAAAGTTCAGTGAATTTCAACATTTTGTCTGTGGAAAAAAGAGAACTGACTAGGGTTTAATGAAAGAATGAAGACTTGGTGCAAAGCATGCTTAGCCTATGAACAAAACTCTGTATGAGCTCTCCTTTTTGACTGCTGCCTTAAGAGGAAAGGCAATTCTGAAATAGTTTTTACTTCTCCTTTCTATGCCCCCATTCAATTTTCCACCACTTCTTTCATGACCCTGAAAATACAATCCTTTCTGTTCTAATAACCAGAATGCTCCAGAAATGAAGATTCTGAAGTTACTGTTGCCTCTTTAAAACAGGATTAAATACATTCATTTTACTATCTGACATTAAGGATAACACATAAAATCTTCCAAAATTAGTCTCTACTTGTGTGTTGGTGTTGCTGGACTCTTAGTCAAACAGCAGTCACTGTTGTCAACAGATGACATTTCATAGGGGAAATGAATTTATTTAGTCCATTTCACTGCAAGTGAGAAAATTCCCTCTTAAATAAGGCCCTTTTGCATATCACTTCATCACTGAAGTATGAGACCAGTGCCCACACAGTGAGGAACAGGGATCACACTTATACATGATCTTCACAGTGCCCTAACACACAACTCAGAATACTGGCAAATAGGGATCACACACTACATGATCTTCACAGTGCTCTAACACACAACTCAGAATACTGGCAAAGCCTACAAAGGGTCACAGAATTCTGAATTCTCTTCCATGAAGGGGGCAATTCAGTCTTCTGACATTTAGTCTTCAGATACAGCAAGTTTTAAGATCTGTGATTAAAAACTGCTCAATTTTGAGAGTTTTCTAAGCATCACAAAAAACCTGCCTGGAACTGGCTAGAGATATCCTTCCAATGGCACAACTTGTAGATAAGTGTATAGGCAATACTCACATATTTGTGGGGCTAATTATCCAATGTTACTGAAATGTCACTAATCTTTATTTATCATGCAACTACTTATGCTAAGAATTCAAGTATTTGGAATTTAAATAAATATTACAATAATCTCTAATGGCATTTCACATAGATTTGTCCTGTGTTCATCAGTGACCACCAAGGCCAATTGCAAGACTGGCAGCTAAACCACTCATATTTATTCTCTCAGTTGCAGCCTGACTAAACACTAAATGCAGAAGCTGCACCTAGAGGATAAAGTCAGCTTTAAAATAAAAGTTTACCCTTTTTTTTTTTTTTCAGTGGGGCCATCAGCAAAAATACCCCAAACCTGGGTCCAAATTACTTCATCACAATTAATGGTCAATCTCTGTAATAAGCCTGATGCAATGAAAATTTGCACTATCAAGTCAAAATTACTTTCTTCTCTTGCAAACTAAGAATCCTGTGACACAGACTTTTCTCCATGCTGCTGGTGAAAAATCCACAATGAAAGCTAATGTATTAAAAATCTCTGTGATATCAGTGTCCTATGTCCATTCCAGTCAATGTACATAACCTCACTATCTAGAGAGACAGATGCAGGAATGAGTCAGAAACTACAGTGTTCTAATTTGAACTCTGCCATTTATAGCCTGTCATAATGGGTAAGCCATTATTTATCTCCAGATCACATTGATCTGAAAAGCAATATGAGAATGCCTTATCTTTAGTGTCACCCAAGGCAAAGATTAACGTAAATGAATGGTTGGTTTTGGTCTCTCCATTTTTGTCAAAATAATCATTTAAGTACAAACAAGGCTAAAATGTAACTGAACTCAACCAAAACACACATCACACAAATACTTCATTTAATGGTATTGGAAACAAAAGAAGCTGTGCTCAGAATAATCTGGAAAGTCATTAAATCAGCTGATATAAACTTAAAATTCCAGAAGGCTTACACAAGAGAACTTTACAGACACTCCCTCTGATTCTGCTGCTTCCATGTGTTGGTTCGGGGAGATTTCCATCTCCTGTTGTCACCTTAACATGCCACTAAAGACTCAGAGATCCCCAACTGCAATGAGCCTCCTTCCTTGGAATATTTCCTCTAGTTCAGAGCAGCCATAACATGGGTAATAATCACCTGGGTGAAAGGAAATCCACCTACAGTAAGCAGTGCCAAGGAAGTGCCTGTGTTCCCTCGTGCCTTCGGCGGATGTGGCCACCAGCCACTCCCCCAGAAATGTATGGCCACCAGCTGTGTTACTAAATTAGGACAGCAGACTGGCTTAAAATTAGGAGGAAGAAAAAGCGTGAAAAGCATTAACAATAGCATAAAATTTCTATTTCTGGATTGCACTCCATGGTCTTACGTGTGCTGTAAGCTACTGCTCCACAGGCTCAAAGCAGCAAAGGCAATACAAAGCTGTTACAACAAGAAATGCTTGACTACCATTTCATCTAAACATCTAATATATGGTATTTGACCATCTGCAGCGACAAAGGTACAGAAAATGCTGATACGTAACATGACAAACTTGAAAATATACTCCGAGAAAAATCTTCCATCAAGGCTTTGGCAGAACCCACTAAGTTTTGCTAAAAACACCACCAGAACTAAGTCTTCTATCTCCTCCAAACATCCACACTCAGCCTGTTTTCTCACCTGTACCCACAGTGTATTTGCTGCTTAACTGCCTTAAGTCAAAGTAAAACCTGCTGATCAAACAACGATTCATTAATGAAAGCAATGTTCTTTGCTCCAGAGGATAATGTAATATTACTTGCTTGACATCTTTTTCTAGACAGACCTGTTGCTTGTGCTTCAGGCAAGTCTTACTTTCCCAGACACTCCCTTCTTACAGTTTGTCTGTTCTGAGAAATATTATGAAAATATCTTCTTAGCTCTTTTGTGCTTTCAGTTACCATTTCTGAACTAGATCTATAGAAATATCCACAAGTGTGGATTCTTCCTTTACTATTATTAAATAACAAGACACCTGTATCCATCCTGAGGAATGTCAAGTGCCTCAGCAGGATCTACCTATTTGCTGATATTTTAACTACTTTATTTTTATAATTTTCACTCCTGAACGACATCAAAAGATGCAGAACACCATGACTTATATCCTTATGTGAAAATATACATATAGTTTGGAAAAAAAAATCTTCCAGCTTTGAAAAGGAACATAATCTACCTCTAATATTACAATATATTAGCAAATTCTTTCATTTTTTTGGATTAATTTATATGCCACCAAAATATAAGAATGAATCTACTCACCTTTCCTGGTCCCTAAGAAGGTAAGAATTGACTTTTTTTTCCAGATCAGTAAAAATTTCTCACTATTAATAGCCAAAGTTTTCCTGTTAAGCAGACATAAGTCTAAATTATTATCATCCCTTCTAAGCCACACGCTCATACTAATTTAGAGCCCAACCCACAGAGCTATTGCAACCCTGTTTGTTATAATTATCCAAGTAATGAGATCTTCCAGGAAGTGCAGACAGAGCAAACTGGCCTGAATCCCTTACATTCATTTTGCTAAGCTAGTTTTACCCTCTAAGTCCCAAACTGAGATCTGCATTTCAAATAAAATGAAAAATCTCTGGTAGAACTATGGTGCTTAGAGCCAATATCCCTTGCAAATTTCTTAACCTACATTCTGTATGTAAAACTCAAGCTTAGCATGTCCAAAAAGAATGTAATATTTAACAGACATTTACTATGAGCAAGATGTTCTTCAGAATTATGAAAAGCTGTAATTAAATTTGACTTTTGCAGGGATGGCTCGAATCAGCAACTATCCAGAGATAAGGATGTGAACATTTAGGCAACTCAGATGTTTTTCCAAGGTCACTCCCATGAGGTTGCCAACTTGATCAGTCATAGAGAGGGGTGTGGGTTTTGACAAGAACTCTAGAAATCCGGATCTTGTCTGTGGCCTACAAGTTCCTCTTACATTTAGCAGACACAGCTCTTAATTCACTGCCACCTCCTTTTTTCATCCTGGGATGAATAAATACATACTTGTAAACTGCTTAAGTATTCAAATTCAAGTATGACATTGCTTTATACTTAATGCTATAATGAAATATCAAGTGCCTTGGGTAAGTTTCAGAAATCCTCCACTTTTCTTAAGCTGCAAGATGACTCCTGCATGGAAAGGAAGAAATACGCACAATTTCCACCCTTGCTATTTCCCACTTTGTTTCTCCCCCAGCCACAGCAACACAACTGCTGATTCACCTCTCCAACTGGCACCATGGTACTCATGACACCACCAACTACAAAAGTTGTAAATACATATTTGGGTCCTGGCCTTTTTGAACCTGGCATAGCTCTCTAATTAAGGTAATCCTTAGTCCCCAATAACCATCCACTGCTGCTGGGAACAGAAGAATTTCTGATGAGCACTACTTATACAGCATCCTCCAGGGCTATCCAGCCAGAAATCCTATTTATCTGACAGGCTGAGAGGGATGAGGCTGTTCAGCCTGGAGAAGAGAAGGCTCCATGGACAATTTCCACCAGCCTTCCAGTACCTACAGGGGAACAAGAGAGTTGGAGAGGGACTTGGCACAAGGACATGCAGTAAAAGGACAAGGAGGAATGGCCTTAAGTTGAAGGAGAGTAGGTTTAGATTAGATATTAGGAAGAAATTCTTTACTGTCAGGGTGGTGAGACACTGGAACAATTTGTCCAGAGAAGTTGTGGATGTCCTTTCCCTGTCAGTGCTCAGGGCCAGGCTGGATGGAGCTCTGAGCAACCTGAGCTAGTGGGATGTGTCACTGCCCATGGCAGAGGGGTTGAAACTAGATGACCTTTAAGGTACCTTCCAATTCTAACCATTCTATGACTACAGCTTAAATTTAATTTATTTCTTGATACAGGCACTTTTTGCTCTATTTCCCCTTGGCAGAAGGGTAAAAAGAACCCTTCTTTCATTGATTACTCATTATGCGACAAATTAAAACAAGATTATAGAGGGATTTTTAGGAATAGCTAGAATAGGATTTTTTTAAAAACATGTTTATTTTCAGCTGGAAAGTGAGATGTCCACACTAAGGGGGAGGGGAAAACCCTAGAGAGAAATATAGATAAACCAAAGTTGAACAAATTAGGTAGATGGTAAAACTGCTAAAGTCTCTGGTCACCATATTGATGGGAGTCCTTAGAGGAAGGATCATCCTTAGGTGAAGCACAGGACAGTATCTCCACGATGAAAATGAGCTAAATTAGCTAACTAAATAAGCCAAACTATCTTATGCAGGCAGCTGGGTCTTGCCCTGGCACTGTAAACCCACCACGTCTGGGTGCTACTGATAAAAGGTAGCGTGACAAGCAGTAAGAACTATGATGCTTTTAAACACATTATCCAAAAAAAGATCTGATTTAAAATACGAAGGGAACTGAAAGCAGTTAAATTTACTGCATTATGAAGCAGCAAGTCAAAGCCAAACATCTCTTTTCAAAAGTAAACCCATTAAATTTGCTAATACAAGTCTGAATTTCCATTTTGGGGGAAGGGAAGGGAAGGAAAAAAGAAAGCAGCCTTTAAACAATGCTAAATTTGAGTGATACTTTAAGAACACAAATCACCTCATACTAACTCCTCCACAGGACTTATGGATATTGAGTTACAGTTACTATTGGTGCCATAACCAAATTTCCTGACTCATGTTTGTAGAGTCTCATCCTTACACATAAAAGCTGACGCTGATGGAATGGCATGTGTACAGGGAGCATTCTTCATGTCCTCTCTGTAACAGTCCCAGCCACTGTGGAAAGCCCTTCATTCCCTTAACATTGCTTTAAATATTGTTCATGAAAGCTTAAAAAAGCCTTCATAATTTAATTTTAAATTCTTACTCGATATTTTAAGCTTTCTGAGCTATGCACAGTATAAAGGAAAATGTTGTAACTTTTGACTTTGCAAATCTTAAACCCAAAATTGTATCATTTATTACTGTCTTAAGTGAATAAACATCTATTTTAGTTCAGTTGTCATCTAACTAGTTCCAACTTCTAACTAGTTAAAATTAAAAAAACCCAAAAAAAACCAGTGAGTACATTTTCTGGTATTAAAATTCAGCTGAACAAAGCATCATCTGGTAAAATAAGTTTCTGAACCAAAATATGAACATTTCTGCACTTAAACTTAACACAGGGATAAATGACAGACAAAAGTCAGATTTGGTACTACAGCTCACATTTAGTTCTAAAAATTAGGAAGAATTAGATGCTCAAAATTCTGACATTTAAAATAAACTATGGGTTTTTTTCTTTTCCTTCCAGTCTCAGGTATTCACTGGCCTCAAGGTCACAGCTTCAAATTTTCTTCAATGAAGGTCAACATTTCAACTAAATATTTGAAGTTTCTTAACTCCAGATCCAACACCTGGGAAACTGTGCACACCACACCTTCCCCCATCCCTTTCTCATGACAGGAAATTCGTGCTCTAGTAAATTGAAAGAAATTATAATAAAAGCAAACGCAGAATTCATGCACAAATTAGTGTTTTGCCCTGAAGTTGGGTGCAGAACTGTACAGAAGCACTGTGAAACAGACATTTGGCATTAAATCCTGCAGGAATATTAGTCTGAAAATGCAAGTTGCTTCATTGAAGGGGGCCAGTAATAACTTAGGGACAGAAGATCTGATATCTCCAAGAAATGTGAGGATGTCCAATTTTCAAATCTTCTCCATTTCTTCAGTTCCTTGATGTACATAGAGGATCATTGTAAAAATCAGCTGCTCTGCCCACAAAGAACAAACACTCCTCAGCCAACTGGCTTAGTTTCTAGAGCCCATGCAGCCCTGGGTCCTAGTGCCTCAACTTTTAATTATTATTGCCTGCAGTGTAATCAAGAGAGGTATCCATCAACTTCACATGGCTCAGAGGCAGGAACAGCTATGTATTTTTGGAACTCTTACGACACCCTAAGAACAGTCATGCTCTTTCAGACTCAAAGTCTGTCTGGCCCAGTGATGTCTTCAACGATATTCAGTGCACACAGCTGCACAGGGATCAATCTCCTGCTCTATCTTTCCCAATAATCAGCAAGCTTGAAACTACAAAACACAGACAGGATAGGAACCGTCATCTTTCATAGATGTTGAAGGTCCTACCTTACTACTTATCTGATTTCTTTTCAAATCCTTTTTCTATAATTTTTCAGTGAATGCTCTGGCCCCATCCCCCCTGCCCTGGGCAGGGACTCCTCCCCCCAGACCAGATGCTCAAGGCTTCATCCAACCTGACTTTGAACAAAACCAGGGTTGGGGCAGCCACTACTTCCCTGGGCAACCTGTGTCAGTGTCTCACCACCCTCACAGGAAAAAAACTTTTCCTAATATCTAACCTAAACTTCCCCTCCTTCAATTTGAGTCCATTACCCCTTGTCCTATCACTGCAGTTCCTAACACAGAGTCCCTCTCTGGGACATGACATAGGTAAAAATGTACACATTCCCATGCAGACTAAAAGCAATGAATCTTTACAAAAATAATTCACCTTGGAGGTTCAGAAGAGTGGAGAGCACTAAACATTCCTTAAAATGGGCAGATACTGGAATAGGTGAGGTCTGGCAAAGCAATTGACACTAGAGGATATCGAAGATACCTGAGATGAGCTTTTCTGCAGCAGAACCTCAGAACAAAGGACAGGGTGGACAAACTAGAAAACTGACTTCCTGCAATCAAAACAGGCAACTCTCATCTACAAGACTTCTAAGGTAAAATGCTTAAGTCTGGATTAGACTGCACAGAGAAATGGTTCAACATAGACACAACGGAGATATTTTTAATGATTATTTCTTATTACAAAATGATCTAAAATCTGGGGTTACTCAGAGTATAAAGCTCTGTCCTGAATTTGCCTCAGCTTTACTAATATGATATGAAGGCTTTCATGAAATCTAAACTCAGCTTTAACATAAAACTTGCAGATGAATACTAAAAAGACAATCTTTTGTAAAGTCTTTGTAAAATTAATTTTCCTATCAGTCTTCTTCCCTCTTTGAAACATTCTGTGAAGCAATTTATAAATAACTGGAAGCATCACTAAACTGGTTTTATAATACTCACTCTGCATCTGTGAACACAAATATGCTGAATTCATACTAACAGGAACTGACAGTATCAAGTACTTCTGTATAAATTGAAGCCTCAGTAGCTATTTTGAGGAAAGTGTCTGTGGGAAACAGAGAAAAGAAAAATATACTTCTGCTAGAACCAGCAAATTCGACAAAACTGAATCTGCCTGGATTAAAAGCATTAGACTAGGAATGGCAAATGGATCACTGTGAAAAGCACCATATCCCACATTACTCAACACTCCAATGAAAACAGGAATTTTAACAGCTCTGTCAGTTTAATGCCTGTGCTTATAAACAACATAGTTTTCTAATTTTGAAAAGAAAGCACTATGCAGAGAGGTGATGCTGCAAGAGACAGAACAGTAACTTGACATTCAAGAGCAACATTTAATATTTTTAAGATTCACATAAGGTGAAACTGGTAATATCTCCCAGCTGAAGAAACATTGTTACAGGTGGCAAGAAAAATGCAACATCCTTTATCCTTGTTTTTTCAGTGATCCTAGAAGAATAATGAATACCATGATGACTAGAGACTGATTAAACACACACTGAAACCAGGAGCTGATTCCAGAAGGAACACAAAGCAGCCCATAATGAATGTAGGACAAGATATATAGGTTTCCTCAATGACCTATTCTATAGAGGAGCTGTATTTGCTCACAGAAACACGTTTCCCTAGCAAAGGATCTCAAGAGAATCACCTCACTGAAAACCCACTCAAGTGCTCAGTTTTCTTATTTCACAATCATCTATGCTGTTACTGCTTTGGCTCTATCACCACAACTGAAACAAATCAGGTAGGTAATAATGATAAAAAGAATAAAACTCAGAAATTGAGTAGGGGGCAAGTTGCCTTCTCTCTACTGCTCCCAGGCAACCAGCAGGAGGACAAGAGGGCACAGACTCAAGCTCTGCCAGAGGAGGGTTAGGTTGGATATTAGGGAGAGATTTTTAACAGATTTTTTCCAGAGAGAGTGCTCAGGCATTGGAATGTGCTGCCCAGGGAGGTGGTGGATTCACCATCCCTGGAGGTTTCCAAGATGAGACTGGATGTGGCACTTAGTGCCATGGGCTAGTGACCATGGTAGGGTTGGACTTTTGGAGGTCTTGGAGGTCTTTTCCAGCCTGGCTGATCCTATGATTCTATGTTAGATACAGCACCTTTCTGTATCAGCCATGCCAGGCACTCCCAAGTTCTTACCATTCCCAAAGCCCATCATGCCACATCTGCCAACCATTTCAAGGCATTTATTCTCAGCACTATAAAAATGGTAAATGAATAGGGTTCCATGTCTAAACATGTTATCAAAGGAAAGTCAAATCATTGCAAATTTCTCCTTATAAATTATACATGATATAAAGGACTAAGCAAGAGATAAGCAAAAGCACAGCCACAGCTCCATGCATCAGAATGCCTATTTGAATCTGCAAAACTCTAAAAGTATGTGTCATTTCCAGATAGAGACAAATTGCTCAGTAAAATTCGTGCCACATATGAGCCTCCGAAGCTTCCATATTCCTGTTCAGGCATTTTGGCTGACAGGTTTGCTAGGACACTTGATTCAGAAAGCTTTTGGAAGGTTTGCAAATTAAAAAAATGCCTTTCTCAACAAACAGAATACGAGAATTGAACCCATAAACAGACCTATCCGTAATCTCAGTGTTGCTCTGAGTTTTATACACAGGTTTACATCTGAAGTTCAGGTTGCTGTCAGCATCATTCATCACTGGAGTATGTATAAAGTATCCCTTTTAGCAGTGAATTCCCTCTACTTTTAGAGCATGAAAAACCCAAAAGTTAAACCATTACAATGATCACACATAGGATTTCCCTCAATTCCTTTACAGATATTTTGATTAACTACTTGAACATGAACAATGACCCAAAAGTATTTGCCAAAAAACAAAACTAGCCTAAAATTTGTGCTACTTTGTGTTACTGCCAGTCCAAAGAAAAACTTCTTATTGAAATAAACAGAAAAATTGCAGTTGTTACTGCAAATGTTACAGCAGAAAAGTACCTGAAGCAATATATTGTTATAAAGTTAGTAAAATTTTTCTGGCCCTGAGTTGAAGGCATTGGACACCTTTGTACTGACACAGCAAATGAAGTAGAAGTCTTGTATCACTGTCAAGGGCCTAAGTGTCACTCCAGCAAGGGCAGAAGTTTTAACAGGCAAGGTCACAGTCCCAAAGAGCAGTGGCACCCGAGGGCAGACTGAGTGGAAGGTGTTTACACATCCTGTCTGACTTCAGAGTGTGCCGTGCTAAGACCCAGAGCAGATTCTAAGAACTGTTTGAAAGGCCAACTACTCATATTTGGTCTGATTGTGAATAAACCTATGGAGTTTCCCCGAGGTAACAACTTAATCATGTACTTCACTGTTTGATAGCAATGCCTTTCCTGGACCTGCTGATTAAAAGAGCCACGAAATGAAATTATTTCAGGCTAATGACTTTCAAAGTCCTTTAATCCCTAACAGCTCCCAGCTGACTTGTGTGTATGAAAAACATCTCAGAGGTTTCTTGCATTTGGGGCCAAGGACAGTCATCAAAATAAAATAAAAAAAGAAATAAAATAAAAAAGAGACTGAACTGTTCAAATGACCATCCATGGGATGAAATTGTTACCCTCTCTTTCAGAAGAGAAAAGGAAATCAGAATTCACAATCGGTTTCTTCAATTAATTTAATTTTCCAGAAAAGGGATCAAAGCCTGATTCCATGTCAGTAATCATGACCCCTTTATACTTTCATACTAACTTTGTAAGGAAAACATTATTTGCTGTTATGTAAGAGAGATTTAGCCCCCTGTGTTTTAGTGGTTTTCAAAAACTCCAGGTGGAAACATTCAAGACAGTTTTATTAATTCCAAAATAATACATAGCCAGTCCTTTCCCACTTGAAAAGAAGGATATTGTCACTCTGACAAACATTAAAATACTGTTATGACATTTTCTCTGCTCCCTTAGTCCTTATTAATAAAGGGGAGTTTGCAAACAGTACCATACAGTACTGCTGATTCTGTTAGTTAGAAAATCAGGTAAATATATTTACAGTAAAATGACATTTATGAGCTCACTGCCTGGCAAACCAGGCAAGCTGCCTAGCACAGCAGTTTTATCAGTCTCAACTAATTTAGAAGCTCTTCTTCTAAGTACCCAAATCTGGGTTTCCAGAGGAAGTGAGCAGCTGCTAGTCCCATTCACAATCAGTCCAGGATAATCAGCAGCTTTGATTAAATAAAAGCTATAAATGACTGGTGAATGCAAGCTAAATTCATTCTAAAATATGAATTCTTTTTAGACCAAATCATTTACTCTGACTACAAGCACTTCTGCCCATGTTAAAAAAAGAAAGATAAAAATGCAGTCTTCCAAAATTTGTCTTTTGCCAGTGGTTTATGTGCAATGAGAACCAACTGGACTCCACAATCTGCAAAAATACCACCAAGTTTCCCTGTTAAAATGGAGAAAGCAATCAAAGCAGACCAGATTTGGATCACAGTTCTTGAAACAGTTTTCCAATCCTTAGCCTAAACAAGAGTTATGAAATGTTGCACACACTGGACAAAGTCTGTGGGCTATTAAGTATTTTTCAGAACACTACAGTATGCTCTGCTAAGCAGGCCACAACAGATCTCTTTCTTGCACAGAAGCTTGTTATAACAACTCCCCTTTCTTCTGGTAACAAAAGGTTCTAATGTGATTTTCCTTTTGTACATGTGAAGTTTGCCCTAATAGACTGCAAATTGCACTTTACAGTTTCAGGATCTTCAGGATATATTCAGCTTTCTAAACTGAAGAGCGTTTTAGTTCAAGACATATTTAGGCAATCATTTATAATGTTTACTACTGAGATTTTCAGGTTTAATATAATCTGTACCAACACTAAAATACGTTGCATACACACTTTCAGATACAGACTCCTTTCATGGAAAGAAAATGTTCACTTCATTAATTTTGATCTTTTTTTCAGATGTAATGAACTCATTCTTTAAAAGAATCACATATCCTGCTTTCATTCATAATTTACAACCAATCTGTGTTTGTCTGTGTAAGTAACCTCTGAATTTGAAGATTTCTTCTTCTTCCCTTCTTGAAACAATTATTCAAGTAAGTATGACAAAAGAGTTTACAGCAAGCACTTTACTTATGTAAGTATATATGTGACTTGATCTTGCATAAATGTACTGTAAACTCAGCCAGGAAAGATGTTTTGGTTTGGTTTTTTTTGGGGGAGGTGGTTTATTGTTTTGTTGTTTGCTTACTGGAGATTCTTTTCAGTTGTAAGTACATTTAATGCACAGTCAACAAAGGTAGCTGGGGTCCATGTCTGAGGGTCCGGGTTGAAGCTATTACCCTATTTCCTTACAGTTTCATGGTTTCTTAAGTTGTAAATACATGTCCTGAACATATCTCAAACCTCAGTGAATTACTTTGCCATTTCTTCTCAATTTCCTATGAGCTACAGAGTGATTGAACATTTTAAGTAAAAGATGGTGAAGTCTTATGCAAGAAGATCTTAATACATCCCCTAATACCTCAAACAGCAAATACTATCCAAGTGAAAGGCAAAAACTTTGCTTCCTAGGATGGTTTCTGCTTCTTTCCTATCTATTTAAAATATCAGATTTAATTCCCCAAGGTCTTTGCTAGAGAATGTTTTTTTTTTCCTCTGGAGTGAAACATCAGAATATTTCTCTTTAGGAGCTGACTGGATTATGTGCATTAGCTTATCATCATCACAGAAACACATTCATAAATCTTACTGCAATGTCATTAGAATAAGATGTTCTGATTATGTGTTATTAAAGCAGATGTTACCATCTGCACTGTACTGTAGTGAAATAAAAATATGGTTCATTATATTCAAGAGACACTTGGCAAATATTTTCCCCTGTTCAACTAAGACATCTGCACTATATTCAAGAGACACTTGGAAACTATTTTCCCCTGTTCAACTAAGACATCTGAAATAAACTCAGGGCTGAAAATAGCGCTAATTGGAAACAAAATTACTTTCTTGTATAAGAAATACAGACAGAAATAAGAAGGCATCCCCAGCTAAGTCATCTCTGAATGCAGAGACCAACCAGACTTGTTTTCAGAAGAAGATAAAGTAAAATAGCAGTTCCCATAGCAGAAATCTAGATTAGAATGCAACATCTTAGATTTATCTTTAGTGATTAACTGGCATGCAATCTGTTGATCTTAATGGGTATAAAGACCTAACCAACAGGTGAATCATTCCCTTTGAATATTCATGGATGTTGCTTTAATGAAAACAAGACTCACAGTCAGCAGTTGATTTCTAACAGAGGCAGGATTTGGATCTGTCTTTTTCTTCCATCCAATATGTCTTGACTTTGAGCCTTCAGTCCAATCAAGATTTTGCTGCAGGAGAATCAGGCCTGCTCATCTGTTTTCCCCAAATTTGTACCTGCTTCAGGAAACTTAGCACCCTGTTCTTGGGTGATATGCAAAAGACTTCCCATACAATCACCAGTTCACACTCTGCTATCGAAACTTTTTGGAAGTCAGATCCATTCTTTGTCATTCAAGGAATGCTATGTGCCACATACTATCTGGTCACCAGCAGGTTTCTGGTCTTTCCCCCTCTATAAAATACTCTGGTTTTCCCTGTATATAATTTTCAACTTTTATCTTCAGCTTCTGCCTGGGAAACTCAGCTAAACAGACAAACACATATTTTCATGTGGATATAGAAGAAATATATGTTATGTACCACATACACAGAGTTGAGAAAATCACTAACGGAGCCACATTTGTCTGTTGATCATCTGACAGAGGAATAATGTTCCATCTTACATATTTCAAGATATCAAGTTTGCCTTTTTGATCAGTATGAAAACACACAGCTCTTTGCCCTCAGCAGGTTTCAGTCACAGGTATTCCAGAAATACTAGTAAGCTACACAATATTCATAAAAATCTTGTTGCACAGGTCATCAAATTAGAGCTTAAAAACCAAATCATGCTCACAATCCTTTAAACCACTACGTTGCACCTTGGCAGATGCACAGTATAAACACAAATAGACTAGAATGCCAACAGTGCCATCAGCATGTACTTTTTATGTTTATTTCAGAAAGAAATTATCTTTGTAATTTAACTTCTTTGTTCTCCACATCAGTGAATTGCCAAAGAAGAGCAAAGTGCTATTGGGAAATTGTTTTGTAGCAAATAAACATGTGAAGATGCAGGGAAATAAAAGAGTTACCTCTAATGTTACAAGGTCACAGAGACTGGAAATAGCAACATAATGCTAAAACATATAGGCAGAGGTATCTAGCTATCAAAAAACCCAAACCAAAACCAACTACCACAAGCAAAAAACCCCAAAAAACCCAAACAAACAAAACCACACAAAACCTCACACCTATATATTTCGTGGCTTAATGTGCAGGTATTTAAAAGAACTATGAAACACTGTAAAAGTGTGACAGACAAATTCAACTGTCACACTTTACGAAAGTCATGTTATCACCTCAGAGCTGGTGCTTAGACAAAGTCAAAGAACAGATTGGCCAAAGTTGGGAGTCTCACTTTCTCCAGCTCTTCAAAATAACAGGTGAGTTGATAGCACTGAATAGACAAAAGCAAACCAGGGAAAACTTAGAGAACTTAAAATAATTCATGGCTCAAGCTTCCCAGTTTTCAAGCTTTCCAGTTACTGAAGCAAAGTTATTTCATACACTTCTACAGAACTCTGGTAACTGATCAAGCCATTACTGATAAAATTCATTCAGTAGCTTATGAGAATTTCAGTATTATACCTTAAGAAGTTGAAATTATCTCTGAGGATGAGGTGGCAAAATGATAAACATGTCCAAAGATTAGAATGATGCAACATCACTGACAGAAAAATGACTTCTGAAGGTTCTCATCTACTGCCCTAAACAATGTCATCTTCTGTTGCATTATTAATTCTATGCTACTAGGTATTTCTGGAAAACACAGAAAAGCCTTTCTGGGTACAGCATGTGCAATGATAATGTGTTTTCATCTATACTGAGTGATTATTATCACAAAATACATTTTCTTATCCCTCATTCTCTGCTTTGATAAACACTAAATCATACTACAGACTTCTAAAGCGAGGAGATAGTTTCATCCTATTCCTGTATGTATCTTTTTTGGAGGGAGGGGAGCAGGAGAAAGGTGGAATTTTTGCTAATAAGCAAAGCTCCACTGAGCTCTGCTATACCTGTATGAGCAAGTCCTTTGCTAATCTTACCAGGTCAAGGCTGTTTGAGCTGAAACACATCCCCAGCTGTGGGGAAAATGAACTAAGTTTCTAGTCTGCCTCTGAGTAGTCTCATAAGAGTCAAAGTAGTGTCTAGGGATAAATGCTTTACAGGTTTTTGTGGGAGTTTGTTTGTTTTGGAGAGAGAGACCAGAAAGCTGCAAACAGGAAACAAGTTAGGCAAATGAGGGCTAGGAAGCAGAGCTGCACATGGAAAAACAAAGAGGTGGCTCACTATCTTTTGTTCTTTATCATTTTCCCATGTTTTGCACTCATAGCACATTCTCCCTAGGCCTTTCCTGCCTGTTTGCTGACCCTATCAAAGTGTTCAGGGAAGGTGATTCTTAAGGTCTCCACTTACTTTTCCATCTGTTCTCTTCCCACCCTCCATTCAAACACACTCTACCACATGAAGTCACATTATGCTGCCCTAAAGCCTAAACATTCAGCCTAGAGCAACTGAGAGACTCAGTTTAACAAGCATGGCAGGAAACTGGGAGAACTGATTCAAGAACACAGAAACCACTTCCCTAGTCTATGCCTACACTGGTATATCCTCCTTCTGTTTACAATCACACCCACCCTGATCACTTTTCTGCACTGCTAGTACCACATTAAGAAAGATGAAGTGAGGTCAGTTACAGCAGGAGTGAGGGGAGGATAGTGCTTATTACCTCATCTTCATTTTTTCCTTCCCTACTTCCTTCCTGCTTATATCAGAGTCCTCATACAGATTGGGTTGCTGAAGTGAAATCAAGATGGTAACAGCAGTGCCCTGTGCCACCATTCCTCTGATTCCTCAGCTTCCCTGGACAGGAGATGAAAGCAGCAAGGGAACATGGCACCAGGGAACAATGTTCCCAGCCCAATTCCTGCCATGCCTCAGTCACACAGATTAACCAGTTTCTGCCCCCTCCCTTTAATTTAGGCCTTCCACAGGGCAGAGTCCCAGATGTATGATAGATAAACTGCTATATGCTTTGCCAAGACACTTGATTATTACCTGGTTTACATAAATAAAGCATTTAAGTTTTCAAAAGTGATGTAACATTAGTTCAAAACAGTTACAGGCATGTCAGGTATCTCTACAACAGATAGAAACATCAGCAGCCAGTGGTAAAACTAGACTTGAGCTATCCCTCAGCTTAAGTCTTGTTACTGGGGACTTGAAATGAATTTTATACATTACAAATTATATTTTTATTTATTTTACATATTATGTTTGCTCCTATCCTGGTACTAAGCTATAGTTGTCCTCAAGACAAAGCTAAGTTTCTTTTGAGTTCTCCCTCTGCTCTAACTTACACTGGATTTCCTTTAGGTTCAAGAGGCCCTTACAAACTGCTCCCAAGTGGAACTATGAGCAAATGGATGGTAAATCCATATAATTTAAAAACAAAGTATATGTGCTGAGCTTTGTCTCAATTTGTCCTTTCACTCCCCTAGTATACTGATTGCTACTCCAAGTATTTCTCCATTAGGAAGACAGCAGGAAGTGTAAAAATTCACTGGTGTTAGACAAGGCCATACAGCAGATCCAAGCCAAAATCAGGAACACAAGCAAAGTCAATCAATAAACCTGGAAAGCTGAAATTCTGCTTTTTTTGCTCTCCCATTTACTCTTTCCACATTTCCACGAGTTCCACAATGAAGTCTGTCATGCACCTGTTCTCATATTCCTGTTTACAGAAACCCCAACCAGCCACAGGCAACCACTGCCCCTCAACGTCCCCTCCTGCCAAACCTTAAAATTCAAAGCCTGAAATAGCAAATACCCTGTATGACTGTGAAAATACAACGTGCAGCACATGTAAATCTTCACAAGCACAGGTAGCACTGCCCCTACATACAGTCAGATCCACAGTCACTGACCCACCAAACTGACACTTAACATCTTATTTTGCCCCATGCAAAACTGAACAGAGGAGTGTGAATCTTTATCTTCCGTGCAAATGTTAAGGGGGAGGTGTTTTTACCGCAGCAGCACGATAAGGTGAGTGCTGGCCGATCCAACTGGAGATCACTTGACATCTCCTCATACTCTTACCTCCTTATCTCTGTGCTGCTAAAACAGCCTGTAATAACCAGTCTCATCTTCCAGCTGCTCTTTTCTGAACACCCTTTGAACTATCTTATTTCCCCACGTACCTCTTTTTCGAGTTAATCGCAGACGAGGGTGGGGGAAACACCTCACTTCACTCCGGAGAGCTCTGCTGCAGCTGCTACGCGAAAAAACCCGCTTTATTTCCCGACCCGCCAGTCCAACTCGAGTTTCGGGGGCTTTGCCCGCTGCGAGAATAAATATTTAACTTACAGGAGCCGCGTCTATTGAACTGTCCTCCGGGCAGTGTGGAGCGAGGAACTCCCGCGGCGGGAGGGAATTGTGAAGGGAGAAGCAACAGGCTCTGCCACGATTCGGGATGGGGCAGCGTTCACACCGGCCCCGAGCTGAGCTGAGCTGAGCTGCTCCTCCCCGACGGTGTCACCGACGGGAGAGACGGGAGGAGAGCCAGGAGAGACGGGAGAACCGG